>NW_007233517.1:0-6809 GCF_000164805.1 Carlito syrichta | reverse complement strand
CCACTGAGTATTATAGACTCTAAGTTCATCCAAGTTACTTTGAAGTTCATAATTTTGTTTTTCTTTATGGCTGCATAATATTCCATTGTATATATGTACCATATATTCTTTATCTAGTCCTCTTTTGATGGGCAGCATAGTTGGTTCCATGTTTTTGCTATAGTGAATAATGCTGGAATAAACGTGTGTGCAGGTATCTTTTTCATAGAGTGATTTGAGGTTGTCCAGGTATAATTCCAGGAAGAGAATTGCTAGGTCTTATGGAAGATCAATTTTTAGATATTTTAGGAATCACCACACTGTTTTTCACAGAGATTGTACTAGTTTACACTCCCACCAACAATGTAGAAGCATTCCTTTGACCCTCATCCTCTCCAGATTCTATTTTTTTTCAGTTATTGATGATGGTCATCCTGACTGGAGTTAGGTGGTATCTCAGTGTATTAATTTGCATTTTTTTTTATGGTTAGTGAGGCTGAGCATTTTTCATGTATCTGTTGGTTGCTCATATGTCTTCTGAATAGTATTTATTCATATCTTTTGCCCACTTTTTAATAGGATTGTTTATTTTTTTCCTTTTTCTCTAGCTCTGTTGCGACCACATGCAAAATGGGGGCATTAATACTTGTCTTGACTAGAAATGCACAGAAGTAACCTAGAATTGCAGCATTTTTGGATTGATTAGGGGCTGAAAGGTCTGGGGAAACATGACTCTGATGCTGAAATTCCATCTTGTGTCTTCCAGACCAGTGTCCCAGCTTCTGTTTGAATGCCTCCAGAGACAGGGTCTTTATCACCTAAGAAGGTTGCCTAGTCCACTAGTGTCTTTTAGGAGCTCTTTCCAGCCATAGGTCTGTCATCAGAACTAGTTTAAACTGTTAGGTGCAAGGTCAATGTGAATAAAAGTGTTCACAAGTTTCACTGGCTCTGTAACTATTTTTCCTAACTTGAAACCCCCCTCTTTTTGATAACAGAAAAATTATTTTTAACCTCTACATGTAAAGAAATACAAAGCATATTTCAAAAGTGAATTTGAAATGGAAAAAGAATTAGCAAAGTTGAAGATAGGTTGATAGAAATTATGGTGTTTGAAGCACAGGGATAAAAAAGAATGAAGAAAATAGAGGAAGCCACGAATAAATGAGGGACACCATCAAGTGAACATATACATGCATAATGGGAGAAAGAGAGGAGAGAGAAAGGAGCAGAAAATATATTCAATGCAATAATTGCTCAAAATTTCCCACATTTACTGAAAGACATTACATATTCAGGAAGCTCAGCAAAATCCATGTAGGTTAAACACGAAGAGATACACAAATAGGCACATCATAGTCTACTGATGTGGTAAAAGGCAATTGGAAGAAGACTGAGCAATTTGAGATGCAAACCAAAGTGTAATGCAGCAAGTTTTATAGAGATAAATGGGGGAATAGATGGGAAGAACCCTCCTAGAGTCAAAACAAACCTCAAGAACATTCCTCAGAAACAACCCCTTGAAAGTAACCTGAATTTGATTGGAAAAAGTTGTGTAAACTAAACAATGCGCAAAGCCTAAAACTAGAAAAAACATCTTGAAATATCAAAAGAAAAACAACTTGTCATTTACAAGGGAACCCAAACAAAATTAGTATCTGGCCTTTCACGAAAGACAATGGAGGTCAGCAGGTCAGGGTAGTAAGATAAAATCTTTGAAGTGCTCATGAACAACAACAAAAACCCTGTCAGACAAGAATTGTATATCATCTTTCAAAACTGAAAGTGAAATAAAGACATTCCAGAGAAACAAAAACTAAAATAATTTGTTGCTAGCAGATCAGTCTTATCAGAAATGCTAAAGGAAAATTGCACCATGGCTCACATCTGTAATCCCAGTAAATTGGAAGGCTAAGGTGAGAGGATTGTTTGGGCCCAGGAGTTTGAGATCATCCTGGGCAATATGGTGAAACTTTGTCTCTACAAAAAGTAAAAAAATTATCCAAGTGTGGCAGCATGGACCTGTAGTCCTAGCTACTAAAGAGGCTGAACCTGGAGGATCACTTGAGGAGTTTGAGGCTGCAGTGAGCACTCCAGTCTGGATGACAGAATGAGACCCTGACTCAAATAAACAAAAAGAAATGCTAAAGAAAATTCTTTGGAATGAAAGCAAGCAACTCCAGATGGTAATTCAAATCCACACAAAAAAGAAAGAGCACTTGTAAGGATAATTGTGTAATGATAATGGACAGTAGAGATGCATGATTTTTTATATTTCTTAACTGCTTTAAAAATCAGTGTACAAGACAATATGTATATGACACATTTGGGAGTCTGAACATATAGAAATGTAATATATTTGTTCATCATAGTGCAAAAAAAGTATGTAAGAACAAAGCTGTAATCGGTTTAGGAAATGACTCCACATGATAACTCAAATATACAGGAACAAATGAAGATAACCTGAAATGATAAATGAGAGAATTCCAATAATAAAAACTCTAAATATATATTTAATCTTCTTTCTTTTCTTAGCTACTTTAGGATACATCAATATATGTAAAGTAATAATTATTAATATAACAGTGCACTATTGGGTTAGGAACATTTATAGATGTAATTTGTATAACAATAGTATCATAACAAGAGGGAAAAGGAATAGAGCTGTATAGGAATAATGTCTCTATATTTCACTGTAATTAAGTTAGTACACATCTGAAACTGTTTCTAAAGTTAAAATGTATATGGTTAGTCCTAGAGCAACCACTAAGGAAATAGCTTAAAAGTATACTGAGAAGTATCAATACACAATTTTTTTTCTAATTCTTTGACAAATGACATTGGTAAGCTTATAGAGATTGTGTTGAATCTGTAGATTGCTTTAAGCAGTGTGGTCATTTTAACAATATTGAGTCTTCCAATCTATGAGCACAGGGTGTTTTCCATGTTTTTATGTCCTTTTCAATTTCTTTCATCAGTGTTTTGTAGTTCTCCTTGCAGAGATGTTTCACATCCTTGGTTTAATATATTCTCAGGTATTTTATTTTTGTTTGTAGCTATTGTAAATGGGATGACTTTTTGGAGTTGGTCCTCAGCTAGATTATTGGTGTCTGGAATGCTACTGATTTCTGTATGTTAATTTTGCATACTGAACTTTAATGAATTTCTTTATCAAATCTAAGTTTGGTGGAGTATTTAGGGTTTTCTATATGTAAGATCATATAATAAGCAAACAGGGAGAATTCAGTTTCTTCATTTCCAATCTGGATGCTTTTTATTTCTTTCTTTCTGTTGCCTGATTGCTCTGGTGAGGACTTGAGTACTATGTAGAATAAGAATGATGAAAGTGGTCATCCTCAGTGTGGTGATTTCTGAAAGAACTAGAAACTGACCTTCCATAGGACCCAGCAATTCCCCTGTTGAGAATATACCTGAAGGAACTCATATCATTTTACAAAAAAGATACCTGCACATGTATGTTTGTTGCAGCTCTATTCACAATAGCACAAACATGAAACCGACCATGTTGTCCATCGAACCTGGACTGGTAAAAAAAAATGCGGTACATATACACAATGGGATATTATGCAGCCATAAAGAAGGACAAACACATGAACTTCACAACAACTTGGATGGATCTGGAGTCGATCAGACTCAGTGATCTATTACCGAAACAAAGAACTGAGTACCAGATATTCTCACTCACAAGCGGACCTTGAACAATTATAATACTATAAGAAAGGGATTGGCAGTAGTGGGAAACTGTCAGAGGAGGGGGCTGGAATTGGCTGTTGAGGGAAACCGCTAGGGGAGAGAGGGTCATACCTTATCAACAAGGGTACCTGCATAACCCACGTTTGTATACCTAACCCTGAATTGTACTCCACATCTTTATAATAATAATTAAAAGAAAGAAAGTAGTCATCCTTGTCTTGTTTCAGTTCTTAGAAGGAATGCTTTCAAATTTTTTCCCTTTAACTAAGATGGTAGCTGTGGGTTCGTAGTATATGGCCTTTAATAAGTTGAGGTATGTTCTTTTTATGACTAGATTGTTGAGGCTTTTGATCATGAAGTGATGCTAAATTTTATTGAATGCCTTTTCTGCATTTATTGAGATGATCATATGTTTTTTTGTTATTAATTCTGTTTATGTGATATATCACATTTCCTAATTTGCATATGTTGAACCTGCTGGAAGCCAGCCTTAGAGGTCTTCTTGTGGACAGCGTCTGGAAGGCTGAAGAACCCAGGTTGCAGGGCAACACTGGGCAGCTGCTGTTCCTGCTTCTTTTATCTCCACTTTTGATCTAGCCACTGGAAACCTGGAAGTTGGAAGATGCAAAGAGCTGTATCTGGGAAAAATATTTTTTACCAAATAGTAGTGTTTAGTAAAAGAAGGATTTGTTTTGTTGATGGATACTCTTCGTTAGGGCACCCTTGGCTTTACTTCCCTTTATTAAGGAGGCTTGCTATTCTGGTTAGGGATTGTGACTAAAGGGACTTGAGCCTGATAGGCCTTTTGTTTTACAAAAACAAAATACCAGGTGATTGTAAATACCAGGTGTGACATTGTGGAAAGTGAGTCAGGCCAACTTGCAGTTAAGAAGCTCTGAGAATATTGCTTTACCCTGGTTAATTGCAATTTGCTGTGTGAAGGTTTACAAATCAATGTGACAATTATAGTACTTAGAACTTGGTAGTGATTTATAATGTAATGGTTGTAGAGATAAATAAGTTTTTCTATGGACATTGAGAAAAGGTAATCATTAAAAAATATTAGGAGATTATAAAATTTATAGTTAATGTTAAATTTTAGAATAATGATTTTTAATATAAAACATTAAGAGAATTTAAAACTCATTGTACGTAGATAAGAAATGACATTCGGGGATAACATTCAGGGTTAAAGATGTTTGATGTTGCAGTTTTAGAAAAATAAACAGGACATCATTATGGTTCAAAAAAGAAGACAGACAGAACCCCATTAGGGTTAACAAAGATCAAAACAGAATGGACAAGAAATGTATTAAACTGGGAACTGACTAACTCTGAGACAATAAACATGCTTTTGCCTTAAGCTGAAATCTAAGGTATAAAAAGGAGTTGTAAAAGACAATAAAGTGGCATATGTCCTGCACAACAACAGAGTCAGTGTCCAAGTTTTCTCTCCTACACCAACACTGTTCCTCCTTCAGGAAACCCTGATCTGCTGGAGATGGATTCCAGCATGAACCCATAGCCACTCTTGATTCCAGGATGGCACCAGGATAAATAAACCTATGAATATTCCATTGTACTATATTTTCTTACAAATTAATTGTAATAGTGAAAGTACCAGAATATAAAGTATATTTCTCATTTGCAGAAGATAAAATGCAAGCAAGCAAGACCTTTCTCTACTTGCATCTTTGAATACACAAATAAAAAATTAAGTTGCCAAATTTCTCTTTTCTGGAGATTTCTAAGTTAACGTAGGAGTGTTAAGAGTTTTGGTGAAAACTGTGGAGAGATACCTAAGAACTTTCATGATGTTATGCTATCCCTAAAATCCTAGGTATTAATCTGCATGATAATAAGACCTTGTGTACATTACATTGTCTGATAGGTTTCATTTTTGATTCCTGAATGTGAGATACTATCAAAAGAATTGACAAACCTAGTCATGAAAACTAGTCAAGTACAGTACTTTGTGAAGAATTTACCTCTTCATGAATTATTACACAAAACTTCATCAAACATTTACAGGAAAAGGAAGAAAACTGTGCAGTGTTTATGAATGTGGCAAGATGAGGAGGTTTAGGGGGAACACTTCACAATACTAGTGGTCTTCTCTTGTTTTAAATGGAGTCTGTGGGGGCAGTCTGTATGGTCAAGTGCATGAATCACTCCCTCATTCCTCAGTATTCAAATCTACTTTCCTGTGCTCAATTTAAGAGGGGTTTCTAATTACACTTGCCCACAAGTGTCAGATGGGGTGTTGTCACAGGAGGGTATCTGTCATCTGAAATCAGGATTAATGGTGAGAAGAGTCTTATGACTTGTGTTTAGGTGCATTGTTGTTGGGTGTGGGCTACAAAGACATTACTATCAACAGTCCCCACAATGGCTGTCTCACAAGGTTGGTCCTGATGCAGCTACAGCTGCAGTTCACAGAGCTGGCTGATAGTTGTGTTTGATGTCTTCTGCTTAGATGTTTGTGGCCATGACCCTTCTCTACTCACACTCCATTCATATCTGCTGGGTTGACAGGTTTGTTCCAGTATTTCCTAGGAGACATTTGTTCGAAACAATATTCCAGAGATTCTTTAGAATTTCCACCCTCACTATATAAGTCACTGTCTGATGACCACATACTTCTTGTATCCTTAATGTGTGTCTTCATCAGAGGAGCTGTGAAGAATTCTAGTAACTTGTAGCTCCTCTCACTGTGATGCAGCTGGGGTTGCTTATGAAGATGGGCATTTTATCTTTGGTCCCATCAACATTATTCCTTCCATCTATTTTAAAGTCTGATACTATTTTGTTAATAATGTGGATAACTGCCATAGCAGACACTTTTAAATATCTTACTGAACTCTCAAATGAAGTAGATCAAGTAGAAAAATTGATCCCTATTTTACAGGTAAGGAAACTGAGGTTGGAGAGCTCTTAGCTTTATAAATTTCACAAAAGTTTCTAGCATATTTTAAATCTTAACATGAAGCTCTACCTGTAAGATGTATTCTTCTTTGTGCCTCTCCACCAGTATCCTCAAGGTACATGTCCCATTCAGAGTCCATTTTCTACCTGATGATAGGAAACTTGCACAAATAGGCTCTTGGTGGGAAAGAGAG
>NW_007233516.1:0-16763 GCF_000164805.1 Carlito syrichta | reverse complement strand
TTTCATGGAGTCCCATGAGATTTTGGTAAGATGTTTCTTCATTTTCATTTGTTTCCAGGTATCTTAATCTCTGTTTTGATTTCATCATTGACCCAGGAGTTCTTTAGCATCGTGCTGTTTAGTGTCCATGTCTTTGTGGGTTTTGGGATGACCTTGTTGGTGTTAATGTTTATTTTTATTCCACTGTGGTCCAAGAAAGTGCATGGTAAAATTTCAGTCCTTTTAAATTTACTTATGCTTGATTTATGGCCAAGTATGTGGTCGATCTTAGAGTACGTTCCATGCGGTGATGAGTAGAATGTGTATTCTGTTGTCTTTGGATGGAGGGTTCTGTAGGTATCAATTAAGTTCATTTGATCAAGAGTCACATTGAGGTTTCAGATCTCGTTGCTGATTTTTTGTCCTGATGATCTGTCTAGGGTTGTGAGTGGGGTATTTAAGTCCCCAGCTATGATGGTATTGGAGTCAATATCTTTTTGTAGTTTACCTAGGAGCTGCTTTATGAAGGTTGGTACTCCTATTTTCGGTGCATATATGTTTAGGATGGATATTTCTTGTTGATGGATTGAAACTTTTATCATTATGTAGTGGCCTTCTGTATCTTTTTAAATTTTTGATAGCTTAAAGGGTATTTTGTCTGATATTAAGATCATGACTTCTCCTTTCTTCTTTTGTGTTCTGTTCACCTGAAAATTTGTTTCCCATCCTCTTACTTTGAGTCTGTGAGTGTCCTTTTTGGTGAGATGAGTCTCTTGAGGGCAATAGATTTTGCCTGGTGATATTTTATCCAGTTTGTCATTCTATGTCTTTTCAGTGGTGCATTTAGTCCATTCACATTCAAACTAATTATTGAAATGTGAGAGTTGATCCCTATCATAATGTTCTTACAGAGTTGTTTTTCTTTCTGTTTGTGTGTTGTCTTTCTTTTGGTTCTAGAGTTGGTTCATGTGTGTTTTTAATTTTTTGCCTGTACTCTTGTGAAGAATGTTGTTGTTCTTTTTTCTTTTTCTTCTGTGTTCAATACTTTCTTAAGTGTTTCTTGTAGAGGTGTTCTGGTGGCAGTGTAGGTTCTTAGGGATTGGATATCTGGGAAAGATTTCAATTCTCCCACACTGATGAAGCTTAGCTTGGCTGGGTAGGTTAGTCTCGGTTGAAATTGTTTATCTTTTAGAACTTTGAAAATAGGGCTTCAAGCTCTCCTAGATTGGAGGGTTTCTGTAGATAAATCTGCTGCTATTTTAATTGGTCTTCCCTGGTACATAGTCTGACCTTTTTCTCTTGTAGCCTTTTGGGTTTTTTCTTTTATACCTACTTTGTTTAGGTGAATTATTATATGTCTGGGAGTTGGCCTTCTCATTTGTTGTCTTGCAGGAGTTCTCTGATTCTCTTGTGTTTGAATTTTTTCATCCTTGATGAGCTGAGGGAAGCTTTCTTGAATGATTTCATGAAATATTTGTTCCAGTGTGGCCTCTGTTTCTCTCTCTGCCTCAGGAAGGCCAATTACTCTTAGGTTCGGTTTCCTGATGTGATCACTCATCTCTCATTGTTTTGTTCTGTCTTTTTGAGCTTTTTTTCTATGCTTTTGACCATTTGGGTTAGTTCTGTGTTTTGGTCTTCGAGCTCTGAGATTCTTTTTTCTGCTTGGCTAATTCTGCTTTCCATGCTTATTAGTTTGTTATTTATTTCCATCACAGTATTCCTTACTGCTGTTATTTCTGACATCAGTTCCTTCCTATTTTCCTTTTGTCTCTCCTCAATTTTTTAAATTCTCTCTATTAATGTCTTGGTGTCTGGGTTTGTTGCATGTGACCAGTCATTCTGGGGGCTCTTCATTGTTTGTGTTCTGGAATCTGTTTTCTCAGTGTCTGATCTCCCAGGGGTCTGTGTGAGACCTATATTCTTCTTTTGGCTTTTCTTTATTTGTGCTGTTTTTTCCCCCTTCCTACTTTTTCCTTCCCTCTACATCACCGTCTTCTTTAATTCTTTTTTTCAGGGGTAGAGGGATTGGTTTTACTTCTGTTTGTTCAATCTCCTATTCTTTATGTATGTTCTCTTACTTTTTTCAATTCTGGAGTTGCACTGTTTGTTGGGGGTGGTCCTTTTTGCAGTTTTGAGATTTACATAAGGTAGAAGGTGTGATTCAAAATCTATCTGCAGGTCCTGGTATTTGCTGAGAGGTATATGGATAATCTGAAACCCACTTCCCACTGCCTTGGAATCTGTCCGTGCAGTGGGACTGTACTCCCTGAAATAAAATGTGGTTAGCAGAGGGAAGAAAATGGAGCAGACAGTTGGGGGGGAGGAATGAGGGGGGTGTAGAGAGAGGAGTAAGGGGGGAAGCAAATGAGTATATCAACAAATGGAGAGAGAGACCTAAACTGAAACAGATAAAAACAATAGACCACGGCTACAGACTAACCAGCTCCCATACAAAAAAAAACCAAACATACAATGATGCTAACTTACAAGCTAACCAACCACCGTATTGGTGTACTGTTCCTCTACACAAAGATATGGTTTACAGAAAGGAGAAAAGAGAAGAAAAGGAAGAGAAAAAAAAGGAACAAAACAATAGGAATAGAATCAAGTCATTAAACTACCAGAACCAATTGAACACACTCTGAGACTTTTCCTTTAACTCCAATGTCCTTTCAGCTCTGATTTCTAGCTTTCTTTTCAAGCTGGTAAGTTACTTCGCCATTAGGGTCAGTTTCCCCTGACCTGCTGTGAAGGACAGTTCGGATCACCCTCCATTCACCTCTCACATCTGGCCTGTGTCTCTTTTTCAAGCTTGTTTCTCCCTTTTCAGTGTTGTTACCTTAATTGCCATCAGGTGGTGCTATCTCAGCTGCTCGCCCCTGAGGGGGTGGGGCCGGACAGGAGCTGGGCAGATGGAAGCCTGCCACAGGGCACACGGGAGGATACCCACGGCTGGCAGAATGTCACCGTGGCAGCAGAGGTGGCAGCGATCCCAGCAGTTCTTGCCTGCAGGGGCTTCAAGGACTGAAGTCGTGGATCACCTCAGGCACGGGGGCGGGATGCGCTATGGTCTTCATGGAGGCCTGGCGGCACCAGTGGCTGCTGTCTCTGTGGCTGCAGTGGCTGTCCAGACCACTGCCATGCCCCAGCGGTGGCGATGGCCCAGCCCCACATGAAGAGCAGGCTGCCGACGCTGGGGTCCGCAGCCCCTGGGGAGACAGCCAGAGACCCTCTGCCTTCTCCTTTGCAGAGGGTTTCATACACCAGGTTGCCCCATCACCATCTTGCCGGAAGTCCCTTAATTTTCAAAATAATGTGAGTTGGATAGAATAATATGTGAGTGGAGAAGCGTAAATAATCTTTCTAAATTAAAATCTTACTAATATAAACAAGATGATCTTTTAAAAGATCAGAGCCTTAAAACAAGACACAAAATTTGAGATAGCACAAATAGAAGACAAAGATAAGTAATTCATAAGAAAGCTCTACAACAGAAAATAATACAATAATAATATTTAAATGATTCTTGGTGCTTTGAGCTTCATTATTTAACCTTATTCACACTGTTAATGTGTATGTTTATCTAGAGGAAACAACCTTTATTCTCTTTGTTAATCACTGCCAATGTTGCTAATTTTTAATTATATATTTATATTTTTTAAGCAATTCAAATTCATAATCCTTTTGTCATAAATATTTCAAAGCAAATGCAATAATTTGTGTGTAATTTCCTATTTTGTAAGTAATATGATCGTACCAGTAATTTTAAACCAAAACTGATGGTTTTGAGATTTTAGGACTACTTGATTTTGTTTTTATTTTCCCCCTAATTCCATAAAGGTCTATAATATAAAACATATATCTTTTATATGTATATATATGTACACACACAATGAACATATTCATATATATATATATATATACATATATACTATATATACATGCACACACATATTAAGGAAATATGAGTTATGGGTCTGTACCTAGTCCTGTGATTAGTTAACTATTTGATGTTATATAAATTGCTTAAAAATCCTGAGTTTTCCAAAATGTAAATTTTGGGGGTTGAATAAGTATCTAAGGACTCTGCTAATATAGTATAAATTATTAAATCTAAGTAACTCATTTGTATAGATACAAAAGATAATTTTATACTTCATGAGTTTTAAAAGCTGAAAAGAAAAAAGAAATGAAATGCTCTTCTGTCTTGCTGCAATCACAATTTTTATTTCTATCTGAATTACACAAAGTATCAATCAATGATAACAATGTTATTAAATTAAAACTTCATTGAAATTTACCAATGACTGTCTCATAAAGGTCAAGCTGAAAAATAAAATCCCTTATGCTTAATTCAAATATTAAATTGGTTGTTTTGATAAAAAAGGAATAATGATAATATATTGAAGTGTAAAAATGAAAGCAAATATCCAATTTATATTTTAATTAAAATAATATCAAATTAATATGAAATAGTTGTTAAAGAAAGCAGAGAAGGCATATACCGAATACTAAAAAGATACTGTTGTTTTTACCATAATTAAGTGTTTCTTTGATAACATCTCAGACATCGTGACATTCATTTTATGTATAGCATTTTATTTATATGGCTTAGCTATGTGAACTAAGTCATTAAGAAGCCTTAGAATTACTGTCTTTAATATTCCTTTGCTGCACTATACCCCCCTAAATTATTTTCTGAAAATTGTGTAAGCTACTGTAAACATTTTCCCTTAGGTAATCATACTTTAAAAAATTATGGCCAGGCTCAGTGGCTCAGCCTGTAATCCCACGCTTTGGGAGGCCGAGGTGAGTGAACTGCCTCAGCCCGCGGGTTCGAGACCTGCCTGGGAAACTTGGCGAGACCTCATCTCTACAATAAATAATAATAACAATAAATTACCCAGGCGTGGTAGCACAAGCCTGTAGTCCCAGCTATTTGGAAGGCTGAGCTGGAAGGATCACTGGAGCCCAGCAAGTCGAGGCTGTGGTGGCCGGGAGCAGCCACTGCACTCCAGTCTGGGTGACTGAGTGAGACTCCAACTAAAAAAAAAAGAAAATTATGATTCCACAGCCCATTTATTATCACTAACTATAGTTCTGAAGGATTGAAAACATTCCAAATTATACAAGGGCTTGAGACTAGTTCTGCGGACAAAGCAACAAAAATTGGTAGGCATAAATGGACGTAATGAAAAGCAGAGTCAGGTCCATATTCTGAATGCTAAAACAAAAACTCTAAGGCTTTGTTGCCCCTAAGGGTCTGCATTAGACTCCTATTGCTGCTATAACAGACTACCATAAATATAGTAACCAATAGCAACACAAACTTATTATCTTACAGTTCTGGAAGTCAGAAATCTAAAAGAAGTTTCACTAGGCTAAACTCAATTTGTTACCTAAGTTGCACTCCAAAGGTTACTCTAGAGAGAATTGGTTCCTTTGTCTTCTCTAGAGTTCCTTGCACTTGTTAGCTGTTAGTGCTTTCCTCCATGCCTCAGGGTAACATCTTCAAATCTATCTCTCTGACTCTTTTGGCTCCTTTTTGTAAAGGGCCCCTGGATAATTTAGGATAATTGCTCCTCTCAAGATCCTTAACTTAATCACAGCTGCGAAATCTCTTTTACCATTAAGACTCTATATGCACAGAATCCAGTGATAAGGACAGGGGCATTTTTGGTGGGTTATTACTCTGCCCATCAAAGATGCCTACCAAGATTTCAATTTCACAAACATATATGTCTAGATATCTGAAGAAGACACACGGGGTTCTAGAGGAACAATGAGATGCTGTGAAAAAAAAACTCAGACTTTGGTATCACTCACAGCATTTTCAGACCCCAGAGCTGTCATTTTCCAGCTACAGAACTTGTGGAAAATTATTCGCTCCCTAAGCCAATTTTATCATTTCTTGAATGAAGTTATAGATAAAATGAAAATGAAATGTTCTTATGAGAACATATGGCAAAGTGCTAGTTATTGCTGATATTATTATTATACAGATTAAGTCACACACATATTCATACATATACTTGAAGTTTTTAAAGTTAAATTACTGTCCAGCTACAATTTTCCTTGTTTCTATATCAGATATCTTTATTGATAGTTATAGAAGCACATAATAATTTTGTGGCTGGAAACAGCATTAATAACATAAAACAAAACTTTAGGAAAAAAAAACCATTTGAATGTGTCTTCCCAAAATATGGATGTCTCTGTGTTATTTCCCAGCCTGGCTGTGTATTTACCCCAGCTGCACCAACCCTGAAAATGATCCTTTGAACTTGCATTTGACATTTGTATTGCTTATTTGTTTATAGACTCAATGTTTCTATTCTATTTAATTTATTTTCACAAGTCTAAAAGGAAAAAATGAAAACTAAAAAATTGCTTAAAACTCAATGAGAGAAGGGATATAATATAGCTTATTATAAAGTGAATTTAATAATGTATGAACTATATTATAACCTGTTATGACTTAATAAGAAAAAGTAAATAGCCAGGCATGGTGGCTCACACTTGTAATTCCAGTCCTTTGGGAGGTTGAGGGGGGAAGATTGTTTGAAGCCAGGAGTTTGAGACCAGTCTGGGCAACATAGCAAGACCCAGTCTCCACAGAGAAAAAAAAATTTAACTGGGCATGATGGTACACTCCTGTACCGAGCTACTCGGGAGGCAAGAGGATTACTTGAACTCAGGAGTCTGAGGCTGCAGTGAGCTATGATTGTGCTACTTCACTCCAGTCTACTAGGTGAAAGAGTGATACCCTGTCCCAAAAAAAGTAATTGAAGAAGAAAATAAAGAAGTAAGCAAAGCATATATAAAGAGAAAATAAATACGCAAAAGTACAAATAACCAATAAACATGAAAAGTCTCACATTTCCCAGTAATCAGAGCAATGCAAAATTCAGAAAGTATTTCACCCGCAAGCTTGACAAAATTTAAAAGATTAGTAATAATACTAGAAAATATTTGTGAAATGAATACTCATAAACTATTAGTATAAATGGATTTGTTTGGAGATCAATTTGATAAAATGATAGTATTTCAATAAATAATATTTCATATATTTTTGCAGCACTTTAAAAAAGTTTTATTTTGGATGGGCTTGGTTGCTCAGCCTGTAATCCCAGCACTTTGGGAGGCCAAGCGAGTGGATTGCCTGAGCCCATGGGTTCAAGACCCACCCAGGCAACTTGGTGAGACCTCGTCTCTACAATAAATAAAAAAAATTAGCCAGGCACGGTGGTGCACGCCTGTAGTTCTGACTACTTGGAAGGCTGAGGAGGGAGGATTGCCTGAGCCCAGCAGGTTGAGGTTGGGCGACAGAGTGAGACTCTAACTAAAAAAAAAATTATTTTAAAGATGGGTAAAATTCAGAATTAGGTATACAGATGATCATTTTACAGGTCAAGTTCGGGCCTCACTTTGGTCCCTACTTCACCTGGTTTAAGATCAAGTACCCTTAGTGATGAAGTGTGCCTCCCCCTGACAGTTTCCCTTTCTTATAGTATTATGATAATTGTTCAGTGTCTGCTAATGAGTGAGAACATGTGGTACTCAGTTCTTTGTTTCTGTGATAGATCACTGAGCATTATGGATTCTAAATCCATCCAGGTTGCAGCACTTAATGGTGGAAAATTAAAACCACTTCGATCAACATTAATAAAGTTGTTTCATCATTGTTAATAAAAACAAAGGTATGTATCCATTATTAAAAATATTTTTTACATGAAATATGACTCTTTCATATTATGAAACACTGTATCTTTTTAGAGGAATCTGTTAAAGGTACTCAAGGTCCTGATAAGGAGGTATCTTTAAGGTGTGTTGGTAAGTAAAAAAGCATAGTTCAGAATTATAGATTATAATAATCTCTGTAATAAAAATGTATCTATAATACATACATGTATATGTATCTATATCTATACATATAGGTGTATATATTGTACGTGCATGAGTGTTTGTGGGTAGATAGGCAGGAAGGTAGATAAATAGACAGACAGATAGATGGATAGATAGATAAAGATAGATAGACAAACGATAGATGTAAAGTAAGCTTACCAAAACGTAAATTAAAAATACTTCTGAGTAGTAACATGAGAGTTGAGTGAGGCAAAATGGGATCTTAGCATTTTCTTTTATATATTTGTATTTATTAAATCTTCAAATAACGTATTTCCATGTTCATTTATAACACTGAGAAAGAGAAAAAGGGTTTGGCATTTAAATATGAAAATCAACTGAATGTCAGAAAAAGATGTGGCAAATCATAGGCGAAATTATATAAAAGGTTTTTAGTCAAGCTGAAAAGATGATGCAGGGAATTTCAGAAAGGCAGAGTAGCATGGAAAGGTGTGCATATATGAAAGTACACATGGGTAATTAATTACATAGTATACAGTCCTGGATGAGAATGTTTGTGTCTTTTGCTGATATTTAGAACATAAACTTGTAATTAAGAACTTAGCTGGGCTTGGTGGCTCACTCTATAATCTCGTGCCTTTGGGAGGCTGAGGTGAGTGGATTGCCTGAGCCCGCGGGTTCAAGACCTGCCTGGGCAACTTGGCGACACCTCATCTCTACAATAAATCAAAAAATTAGCCGGTCATGGTAGCCGGGCATGATAGGGCTCGCCTGTAGTTCCAGCTACTTGGAGGGCTGAGGTGGAAGGATCATCAGAGCCCAACAGGTTGAGGCTCCAGTGGCCGGGAGCGTGCCACTGCCCTCCAGCCTGGGCGACAGAGTGAGACTCCAACTCAAAAAAAACAAAAACAAAAACTTAATAACTCTTCTAATGAGGATGGTGACTAAAATGTCCCATACTGTAATAGTTCAGCCTTTATGTGAGCTCTAATTAAAATGTAAACATATTTTCAAAGGATGGCAAAATTACTTTGAAATCCATTTATTTCTCTCTTGTTTATAATAATACATTTTAATTTCACAAATATCCACTAAAGAAAATAAGAATTCCAGTTAAACTCTTAAGTGGTACTTGAAGTGAGGATCACCCACACAGACAGAAGCGGGAATAGAAGAAGAATCTGGAAGAGGAGAAGGAGAAGGAGAAGAAAGGGAAGAGGAGAAGGAAAAATGGGGCAAGAAGGAGCAAAGGAAGGAGAAAGAGGAAAAATACAGATACAGGCACTTGTATTTATCTAACCATCCTTTCATTGTGGATCTATTACTGCACATTGTTTTAGCACAAGAATTAGACAGGATTCTACACTCTTAAGACTTTCTATGTGTAGGAGGATATGAAAGGTACATGGGCAAGTTTAACAAAGTGGTAGACATTATTGGCAGAACACAAAGAAGTTGTTCTTCAGAGGTACATGGGATTCAAAAAGGCTTTATTGAGGACTTGATAAGTGAGTCAATTTGAGAGAAGAGAAATGTGTATGACTGCAGCCTAGGGTGCATTTTGGAAGCAACTGCTGTCTTAGATGAAGAGAGAACCAGATGAACAACTATTTTCAAACTATTTATATATATGTATATTAAAATTATATGTAATTCTCATATATGTATTTATATATATGTAAATAATAAGAGGTTAATAGCCCAAATATAGAAGGAACTATAATATCTGAAGTATCTAACCTTCTGGTATATGCTGAGCTCTCTTATTTGAGTATGTGTCCTTTTAAAGGATTTGTTAGCTTTATATATACTAAATACACCACAGTTTAAAATTTTGACTTTGAGTTTCCTTCAAATAAAGTCAGATTTTAAAGATTGGTGTGAAGAAGAATTCTGCTTGTAGATTCCTTCTATGTTTTCATTGTTATCCCCCCACCCCAATTTAAACTTACCTTTCCTACATGTGTAGGAAAACATATCCCAGACTTGAAAATAAGTAGAAAGTAGCATGTTCTTCAAATGTCATACTGGGAGACACCAGACAATAGGCCCCACCTAAGTACTTTCCAAATATTAGGAAAATATGGTTTGACTTTGCTGTTTGCTATTTGATTAGATTCTATATATGATAAAGCTAATCAAAAGATTTTTGATAAAAGTTATGGTTTTGATGCTTCTTAGAGGATTGATCCAGTTGTATGACTAACTTAGCAAATTGCATTATTTTTTAAAATACTTATAAAAATGTTAATACTTGTGAAAATTGTGTTATCATCTTACTAGTGCCTTTCATTAATGAGTTAAATAACATAGTGAATTTTGTTCATTTCACATTTAAAAAAAATCATTTTGTAAATTTTGGTAAAAGTTATATTTTGACATATATAATTCAATACTCTTAATTTTATTTTATATTTTATGTGACCTCTGTGAAATCTTTTTAAATCATTTAATATACTTTCATTCTAACAATGTTTTTTCTTTTTACATATATATTTTATAGTTTATATGAACTAAAATTAAATATCATAATGACAATAAGTGGTTAAAATCAAGGTTAAGAGAAGCATGTAACTTAACTTATAGCTGAATTCCTTGGGATAATTAGAAAATGAGCTAATATCATTGAGGATCCTGTGTGTTATAGCCATCACTGTTATTTAGAAATTAAGAATAAGAATGTTTATCTGGTAAGCCAGTAATTGGTGGGTGGTTAAAGAAAGCATCTTAACTGTGATGCTTTCCATCACAGTATAGTCTGACGGGCTCTTATGCCTGCTGTACTTTCTTTTAAAAAAGACCCAGTGCACTGAGATAGCAGTATCACAATAGAGGAAGAGTTTTAATAATCACAAAGCAGCTGAGTGAGGAGAACTGGAGATATTTCTCAAATTTGCCTCTTCAGGAATTTTAGGTTACAATTTTTTAAAGCAATGATTGGGTGGGCAGAGTGCCAGGTGCTGCTGACTGCTTGGGGATGAAGTTATGGGGGTATTGAAACTATCTTGCTGCACAAAGCCAGTTTCTGGGAGGGGGATCACATGATGGGTAGGGTCAGTTTCTCGGTAGTGCATTCTGGGTCCTGGTAGAGTCATGGAACCATCAGAATGCAACGTCAAAAAGCATCTCTAACACTAGTCATAGGTTTGATTACAGAGAGTTCACCTATAAAGCAAATTCTGTGACCACTGGCTACTGACCCCTGAACAGTAAACCATTATGGAGGTAGCTTGCAGGAAGGTATATGGGAGATGGGATCTCCAGAGATCTAAGCTGCTCCTGCCCTTTGACTGATCAAACTTCTGGATACCACCAAGGAAATCTGTGCAACTTTAGGCTCATTGTTTAAAGGGAAATATGTTTGTCCACCTCAGAGGCAGCTTCCTTACTCCCTAGGGGTCAGGAAATGAAGATAATCAATTGCTCTCTGTTGAAGTGACTATGTGCAAGGAGAAAAGCAAACTTAGAAACAACAGATTTGTTAATATCTATCCATAGCTGCAACTTTGTGGGACTTGGATCTATTCCATAGCTTTTACCCCAGGGCCTTATATTAAATTTGTATAGGCAGTTTCAGTACTCATATATCTCATATGGTTCCTGAACACCTATTTTTCAAGGCTTTAAGGAAAAAAGTTCTGATTTAATGAAATTGATTTATCTTCATGTGTCAAATCTTCATTTGTTATCTGCAGTGGCATACACTGTCAATGTTTATTTTTGTGTTTGGGTTTGGAGGGATTGTTTATTTTCTAGTGAAAGTGGTGAGAAAGTAGTAGTGTCTATTTACCAACCTTTGTGAAGATAAGTATCATCCAGGAGTGGAAATTATTCCTGGAGAAAAAGAATTAGACAGACAATTGTGTTTCAAAATTAAAACCCACTATTAGGGAATAATCAAGACCTATTTCCAGAAAAAGAAGTAATAATTTTTTGAAACTCAGATTTAAGGGCAGCATCTGGGGATGTGATCACGGAGGGTGGTGGCAACGAATTACAGACAGCATCATGACAGAGCCGGTAACCCTGAGCTGGGCCCAAGTGTGCAGGATCCTGTGGCAAGAGCTGTACCAGGGTGATGGCTTTCACCAGTCCGAGACACACATATCCATCATCACGGGCACATAGGACGACCTGACCAAGAAGAAGATCTCCCTCACCCTCTGGCGGCTGTTCTTGGATTACCACCTACCTGAATACACTTTCATCCTGGGATACGCCGGCTCCCATTTCTTGACAGCTGACATCCGCAAGAAGACCGAGCACTTCTTCCCAGCCACCCCAGAGGAGAAGCCCAAGCTGGAGTTCTTTTCCCTTAACCTACATGGTCGGCCGGTACAATGATGCAGCCTCCTGCAAGTGTCTGGATAGCCACATGAACGCCCTGCACCTTCTACCTGGCCTTGCCCCTACCATCTATGAGGCCTTCACCAGGAACATCCAGGAGACCTGCATGAGCCAGATAGGCTGGAACCGCATCATGGTAGAGAAGCCCTTCAGAAGGGACCTGTAGAGTTCGGACCTGCTATCCAACCACATCTCCTCCCTGTTCCACGAGGACCAGATCTACCCCATCGACCACTGCCTGGGTAAGGAGACAGTCCAGAACCTCATGCTGCTGAGATTTGCCACAGGATGTTCGACTCCATCTGGAACCAGGACAGCATCGCCTGCATCATCCTCACCCTCAAGGAGCCCTTCAGCACCAAAGGAGCTGCTTCGCGAATTGGGATAATTCGGGATGTGATGCAGGACCACCTCCTGAAGATGCCATGCCTGGCAGCCACGGAGAAGCCCGCCTCCACCAACACAGACGATGCCTGTGATGAGAAGGTCAAGGTGTTGAAACGCATCTAGGAGCCACAAGCTGAACGTGGTCCTGGGTCTGTATTTGGAGAACCTCGTCAAGGGGGAACCTGGACGACCCCACGCTGTCCCACGGGTCCACCACCGCCACCTTCACGGCTGTGGTCCTCTGCGTGGAGAACCAGACGTAGTATGGGGCGCCCTTCATGCTGCCTTGCCACAAAGCCCCGAACCAGCGGAAGGCTGCAGTTCCGCCACGTGGCAGGCGACGTCTTCCACCAGCAGTGCAAGGGCAGCAAGCTGGTGATCCGCGTACAGCCCAATAAGGCCGTGTACACCAAGGTAATGACCTGGAAGCCCGGCCCATTCTTCAGCCCTGAGGAGCCAGAGCCGAACTTGACCTGCGGCCAAAGATACAAGAGCGATGAGCGCCTCAGCCTGAATGTCTTCTGCGGTGCCAGACGCCCTCTGTGCTCGGCCGGGCACCACGTGGGCCTGGTGAATCTTCACGCCGCTGCTGCACGAGATCGCGTGGGAGAAGCCAGCCTCCTCCTCTATGTCAGCGGCAACCGGGGCCCGTAAAGGTGGACGAGCTGATGAAGAGAGCGGGCTTCCAGTACGAGGGCACCGACAAATGGGTGAACTCCCACAAGCTCTGAGCCCTGAGTGCCAGCCCCCTACCCCAGCCCAGCGCCCGGTGCCCTTCACCTCTCCTTCTCGCACCTGCAGCGTTGGGATTTCTTGGGGACCACACGCCTCGGCCTCACATTCCTGCCCTGGGCTCAGACCACCTTGCCCACCCTCGCTGGCCCTCCTCGAGCCCAGCACATTCCTCAAACACCAGCACTCGAGACTCTGCCTGGTCGTCCTGGGACGCTCTGGCCACCTTCCTCCCCTGCGCCAGCCTCAGTGCCACTTCACATTTCTGGTCAGCAAATAGAGGACCTTGTGCTGCCAGGCAGCATCTTGGGCCCCTGGATGCCCCCGTCCCTCCGGATCTGCCCTCCATGACCACTCCCAGCGTGCTGCAGACGGTCTCACCGCCACAAAGCAGAAGCAGCAGTAATAGCTGGGACCCCCACCTCAACGCCCTATCAAATGGTAAAGAAAAAAAAAGAAAAGAAAAATAAAGGCAGGAAGTCTCCTGAACCTAGAAAAGAGTACGGGTAGCCTAATAGGCATGGTTTGCTGCTGTAAGTTTGTCCAGTGAAACTTGTCTGTGGGGAAGACCTGTGGTGTTGCTGCAGGTGGTGGAGGTTAGTATGCTGTCAGGTCAACGCTGATAGCATACTATAGCAAGAAAAATCACAATAGTTATAGCAGGATGATATTTTATAAAAACGTTCTGTTCTTGAAAGGAAGAATAGTGGACTTGTGCGTTAGTGTTCTATTCCTGCATATCTAGAAGTTCTCAGATAATCTTCAGGTGTGGAGTATTGGCAGACAGATGAACAGTATGTTGGACTTCCTGATAATCTGCCTAGTGGGAGCCTGAGTCCATATTAATTTGCTTTAGAAACATAAAGAATATTGATATATTTATACCTTTAGTGTTTTTTAGCATTTCGTGTACTTCTGTGTGAACAAAAAACCTTTATACAAAAGGAGTCAGCAAAATTCATAGAAATTCAAGCACCAGTATGCAAGCTAAAGAACTTTATTTTAGGGGAAGAGACAGATGCAGTGCTGGACTGAACCTCCAAAGTTAAATTAAAAAGCACCATTTTAACTGTAAAACACTAGCTTATCAACTACTAATACTTGTGCCATAAAATATATTAAGAAAAGCATATGGCTGCCATTAGGGCTAGTGACTTAGAAGAAGTGAAAATAATTAGGATTATTTTGTCTCAGAGTATCTAAGAAATGTGGGAAATGACTTTTTGGAGAAAATTCCTTGTGTTCTACATTATTTTTCTTTAGAGATTTGCAAAACCCACATTAGAAAATTGGTCTTCCAACTGTACTGATTTATTGCCTCCAGAAAGAGTGAGATGATGGATCATTTCCCCTCCAAGTTACTTCCCCCCCCCCCCAAAAAAAAGCTTTAGGGATTTTTAACTGATTGCAACTAATCAGATCAAAGGCATTAGCTATTTAATGCAGTGATGATTCTGTGTGTGCCAACTTCTAAATGTATTAAGAATGTAGTCCTGAAATAAGGAGTCCTCATTTAGGGTGCTACTTGGTATGGAAATGAATGCACTTAGGGACTAAACAAATAGAACTTTTATTTTCTCTCTTCCCAGGCATAAAAGACAGGAAATGAATAACAGCACAGTTAACATATTCAATCAGTCATTTTTTTACTATTTTACTTGCCTTTCTTAACATATACCAAATGGCAAATAATTTGGGGCATATTTTTAAATATTATCTAAAAATTCTTCTCATTAATAAAACTGGAAAGCCATCTGTACCTAATGTGCAAAATAAATTAAATTGACAGAACAGTTTTACTAGAGATTTAATTTACCCAACACCAGTGTAACTTGAAGCCTCTGGGTTTATTCCTTCATGTATTTTCAAGCCATAACTTATTCTTTTACATAGTGCCACTATATTAAAAGTTGTTGAAATAAACCAGATTATATATTTTCTAATTGCACATAATAATGGCTAACCAAAATGAAAATAAGTCTTTTTAATAGATAATGCCACCTTATTCATGTTTGTCCAAGTTTGTCTTTGAAAGAATGCTGGTCTTCAGGCAACTTAAAAAATTGGAATCATAATCCAACTGTAAACTGGTTAGAGGAAGCACTGATTTTCAGAGTACCTAATGGTATGTTGACTGCCCTTTCATTCTCTGGGAAATTTTTTTAAGTGGGGAAACGGATGCATTGTATTAACACTAACCATGTAGTTGATTATCAATCTTTCTCAATTAAATGATATAGATAGGAATTCTTGAAAATGAAATAGAAAATATTGTACTAAATAAAATCATAATGCAATACCATACTGTGTCATATGATACAAAAATGTATATTACATTGTTGCTGTACAGTCAGGTAAATTCAGTTTTTCCTGTTACCTCCTAACTATAAAAAAGTACCTTTAGTTTGGATTGATTTTGATTATAACTTCTTAAATTCTGGGTCAATAGCTAATTCAACTCCCAATTAGCTATTGACAATTTACAATGTTCAGGAGACCATAATAAGCTAAATGACAAATCTACATACATGAGCTTAAAGAATGTATTTACTTCTCATAACTAAACCAAAGAGGATGAAATGAATAGTACCACGTTAGAAATAAAGAAACTGAGGCCAAATATTTTAAATGAGCAGTCCAAGATTAAATCACTAGAAACTGGTAGAACCGAGATCAAACCATTCAACTGGTGCTCATGCTTTCACCATTGCAATGAACTTCACAGAGCTGGGAGAAAATAAAGTTTGTGTGTGAAATCCAAAACTTGAGAAAGCTAAAATTACAAAACACACTAACAATGATGAGAGCAACTTCAGAACTCCATAACATGTGTAAGTAAATGGAATAAAAAGTATTGATTTCAGAGCTTATATAAATAAGTGAAAATTACGTGGAATATTTCCTTTTAATATACTTTTCAAAGTTTGAGAAGTAGAAGGTATGGATGGAGTTAAATTTATACACAGTCACCCAGGTTTTTATCACATTAGACTATGCTAATTAAGTCTTTATACAACCAAGACCTTACATTTCAAAGGAATGATAATGTTTGTGTTCTAGAAACTATTTTAAAGCAAGGGAAAAGGGAGAAGATAAATCAACAGAGGAAAGATGTCGCGGATCTCAATTATAAAAATCTTAAATAAATATATACCCACTGGAATATCTTAACATATATTAAGCGTTATGTTGGCATCAGTTTAAAGTGAAGTGACAAAGAAATCCATAATATAATACTGTTGAAAATGCTAATTATAATATTAGCTTCATTTGTAAATGCTCGCCTGTGATAGAGGCAATCTAAGGAAATTACTTTCATGACAAAATTAAGAAAGACAGACTTCACAGGATTAGGTCAATGTAAAGTCTATATTTGCTTCAGGGATATATGTTAATCTGTCCTGGTACACATTTTAACAATAAAGCTTGTGGTCTAAACAAGTAGGGGAGAA
>NW_007233515.1:0-5959 GCF_000164805.1 Carlito syrichta | reverse complement strand
CCTACAGGCCAATATCCCTTATGAACATAGATGCAAAAATTCTCAAGTATCTAACAAATTGGATCCAAAAACACATCTCCAAATTCATCCACAATGACCAAGTATGCATCATCCCCAGGATGCAGGACTGGTTTAACATTCGCAAGACCATAAATGTCATTAAATGCACCAATAGATGTAAAGACAAGAAACACATGATTATATCATTTGATGCAGAAAAACCTTTTGATATAATCCAGCATCCCTTCTTGATACAAACCCTCAAACACCTAGGTATATAAGGAACATAGATGACCACAAATAGCCAAAACAATCCTTAGCAAAAGAAACAAAACAGAAGGCATAACATTCCAGACTTCAAACTTTATGATAAGGCTACAATAATCAAAACAGCATGGTATTGGTACAAGAACAGGTGTATAGACCAATGAACAGTATAGAGATTCTGGAAGCAAAGTCTCAATTTCTCAACCAACACATCTTTGACAAAGACTTCACCAACAACCACTGAGGCAAGGAAAACCTATTCAGTAAATGGTTCTTGGAAAACTGACTTATCATATTCAGAAGATTGCAACAGAACCCCTACCTATCACCATATACAAAAATTAACTTTAATGGATCAAAGACCTAAACTTAAAACCTCAGACTATAAAAATCTTAGAAAACGCAGGAGACACCCCTATTGTAATTGGAACTGGCAACCAATTCCTGATCAAAACCCTATCAAAACCATATTATAAAAAATAAGATAGGCAAGAGGGACCTCATCAAACTGATGAGTTTCTTCAAAGCAAAATAACCCATCAAGAGAGCATAGAAACAGCCAACAGAATGGGAAAAAAATGTTTGCCAACTGTATATCTGATAAAGGCCTAACATCTAGGATCTACAAGGAACTCAAACATGCTGAAATGGGAAAAAAAGCCCCATGGATTAACAGTAGCAAATATCTGTCGAGGGATGGGAAAACACTTCTTATCTACAGGGTGCCTGAATGAAACGTCATTGTACACCTAACCCTTAACTGTACCCCACAAAACCATAATAAAAAATACTGATTAATGAAAAAAAATGGGCAAAAAACATGAATAGACAGTTCTCAAAAGAAGATATATGAGCAGCCAAAAGTCACATGAAAAGTACTCAACCTCACTAATCATCAGAGAAATGCTGATCAAAACCTCATTGATATTCCACCTAACTCCAGTAAGAATGTCATCATTAATAAAACATACAACAGAAGCTGACAAGGATGTGGAGAAAAAGGAACACTTGTACACCTCTGGTGGGAACACAAACTAGTGCAACGTTTTGAAAGACAGTGTGTCAATTTCTGAACGAACTAGAAATTGACCTTTCGTATGACCCAGCAATTTCCCTATTGGAAATATACATGGAGAAACTCAAATCATTCTACAAAAAAGATACCTGCACACTCATGTTTGTTGCAGCTCCATTCTCAATAGCAAAAACATGGAACCAACAATGCTGCCCATCAAAGCTGTACTAGAGTACCATGTGTTCTCACTAATAAGCAGACCTTGAACAATTATCATAATACTATAAGAAAGGAACTGGCAGTATTGGGAAACTGCCAGGGGAGGTAGTATGGAATTGGCAGTTGAAGGAAACTGCCAGGGGAGGGAGGGGCACATTTCTTCAACATGGATACTTGCATAATCAATATTTGTCTACCTAACCCTGTATTGTACCCCACATCTTTAAAATAAATTATAAATAATAATAAAAGCAAAAAAAAAGAAAATGCATTCATACTGCTTTACAATGTGTATGTGGTTTAAGATAAGTGCAATTACGAGAGATAAATTTTTTTAAAAAATTATCGAGTAAAAACAAGCAGTAAGTGAAGGTATATTCATTATTGAAGATAGAAAAACATCTTTTATACATTTGTAAATTTGATATAGACTAAGTAAAATATTTATAAAGTCTACAGTGTTGTCAATAATATCCTAGGTCATTACATTCATTCATGACTCATTCAGTTCAACGTCTAGTCCCAAAAGCTTTATTCACAGTGAATGTTCTCTACTAATGTACCATTTTTATCTTTAATAACATATTTTATACTGTACCTTTTCTAAGTTAAAGTATGTTTAGATACACAAATACTTAGCATTGTGTTACCATTACTTACAGTATTCAGTACATGGTGTTCAGATTTGTAGTCAAAAACAAGAGGCTATACCATACAGCCTGGTTGTGTAGTTGGCTCTACTATCTAGGTTTCCCTCATTACTATCTATAATATTCACACAATGATGAGATCACCTAACAACACAATTCCCAGAAGGTATACTTGTGGTTAAACTTCACACAACTGTATTTAAATAAGAATGCTTTCAACTATATATTGCATAATCAGCAAAAATATCTATCAGCATTGACATTAAAATAGGCATTTTCCAGGAAACCTAAGAGAGCTAGGTACCAGCAGAGATGTACTTACCAAAAAAAAAAAAAAATACTAAAGGAAGTTTTTCAGGCTGTAAGAAGATTATACCGAGGACAATTCAGTATGCCAGTAATGAAGAAAGAGCGCTAGAAATTGTCAGTCTCTTGTGAATATATACTGGATTACTTTTCTTCTCTTAAGTTTCAAAAAATTTGTATGACCATAAGAAGCAAAACCTGTCAAGTTGCCTGTGAGAAGGTAGAGTGTATACAGATAAAATATACGTCAACTATAGCATAAAATTGAAGTAGGCTTTGGGGTTTAATTTGAAAAGATAAGATAACATAACCTCTAAAAAGACTGTATAAAAAATTGTACTTGTTTATCTAGGCACATTAGATAAATGTGCCTAGGTTTATGTATAGTTTATGTGTAGTTTATATTTATATATCTATATGTGTAGTTTATGTGTAGTTTATATTTATATATCTATATCTGTATATATGCATGTATAAGGGGGATTGGACCAAAAAAACCCAAAATAATGTTTTGGAGGCCAGTCCCCTTGCAGTATGCTTGGAATTTGTTCCTCTATATCAAGTAGTCAACCAAAGTTTTTATCTGAAAGTCTTGAGAAGATTGAGTCACAATTTGTGAATAAGCTTTCTGAATAGTGTCAAATAGGTGACTGGTTCTTTCACCAAGAAAATGTACTTGCCCACACTGTCCTGAGTGTTCAGTAGTTTTTAACCAAAAGTCATGACCCCCATATCCCAGCTCCCTATTTGCCTGATCTTATGCAGAAAGATTTTTTTTGTTTGTTTCTCTGAATGAAAAAAGTCCTCAAAGGAAACATTTTGCAAATGTAGAAGTGAAACAAGAAAAATAACCAAAGAATTAAAAGGCATAAAAATTTATAAGTTCAAAATGGTTTTGAGGAGTTAAAAAAAATCTAGTTAGGTGTATTGCATTTAACAGAGAGTACTTGAAGATGACTGATTTAACATGTAAAAATAAATTGACAATTTTTATAAATTGCAGTTTTTTAACATCTCACCTTGTATGTATTTATATTAATGTTTAAAGAAATCATTAAAATATAACTCAAGAACATGGAACCAAAATTCCAAGGATAGATTAAAATGAAATACCAAAACACATTCAAATAGTTTTTAAAAGGCAGGAAAAAAAGAACAGAAATTATTGAGGGCAAACAGAAACATACCAGAACAAAAGTCCTAAAACCCTGTCAGTATTTATATTAACTGTAGATAGCATAATCATACCAATTAAAAGAGAGAATTTGTCAGATTACCATTTTAAAAGATGACTCATTCTATTCTGACAAAAAAATCTAATTTATATTTAATACAGATAGTGTAAAGGGTAAGAAAGTGTGTGCCATACCTACCTGCTGAGTCTGTTTAAGCTGCTGTAACAAAAACAATAAAAACTAGGTGGCATATGAACAATCAATATTTATTTCATATAGTTCTGAAGACTAGGAAATACAAGAAAAAGGTGCCAGCAGATTCTGTCTGGTGAGAATCTTTTCCTCATAGGTGGCAACTTCTCCCTGTAACTTCATATGTTGCTTCACATGCAATAGTTCACTATAGCCATGGCTTCATTTACTGTGGTTTTAGTTTTAATTTGCATACCATTCTGAGTAACATGACAAACACTTTTGCCATGAACTTGATTCATCCCTATGTCTGCAAACCCCATATTGTTCAAGTTGGCTGCCCATTAGTTGTTTCATAGTCATCTGTTTTATCAGTTAGACTGTCATGGTATTGCAGTGCTTTGTGTCCACATAGCCCTTATTTGATTTTGTACTGGCCCCAAAGTGAAGGAGAGTGATGCTAATATTCAGATATGTGAAAGAGGAGCCATGAAGTGCTTCCTTTAAGTGAAAAAATAAAAGTTCTTGAATTACTAAGGGAAAAAAAATTGTAGTCAGAGCTTGCATAGACCTAGAGTAAGTAAGAACAAACCCTGTATCTGTGAAGTTGTCGAGATTGAAAAAGAAACTTGTGCTAGCTTTGCTGTTGTACCTCAAATTGTCAAAGGATAGTACTATCTGAAGTTTCAGGGATTTTCTGAGAGTCTTGGAAAATATTCTCTATAGATAAATGGGAATACCAAGTGGGAGGGTGAACAAGGACTTTCTTCAGGCTGTAAACAATTCATGCCAGAGGAGAATGTACCATGGCAGCAATGATGCAAAAGCAAGACAATTGGTCAGGATTTGCGAGAATATATACTGGATCATTTTTCCACTAAGTTTAAAAGTATATATATGAAAGTAAAAACCAAAAATTGTAATATTGTCTGTATGTAGAGGGGGATTTCCTCCCTTGGACCTCTTTTTACAAAGGCACTAATGTCATTTATGAAGGCTATGAAAGGCCTACCCTCTTAATACTATAGCACTGGGGATTAATTTTAATATAATGAATTTTGAGGGTGCACAAACACTCACACTAGGAAATTTTGCCCCTGGTTCAGTCAAATATTTCCCCTCCCCACATGTAAAATGCATCCATTTTATCCCAATAGCACCAAAAATCTTAACTAGTTCCTTCATTCACTTTATATTGAAGTCCAAGTTCTCAACAAAATCAAATTTGAGACAAACTTATAGTAGGATTCATCCTGAGAAAAATGGCTCTCCAGCTGTGAACCTGTAAAATCAAACATGTGACGTGCTTCCAAAATACAAGGGTGGGACAGAAATAGAAGAGACATTTCCATTCCAAAGGGAGCCATGCCCTTGTGATTTTGGACAGGTTTCTTGTGGAAACTCTGAGGAAGAATCTGTTCCTTGCCTCTCTCCTAGCTTCTAGTAGTTGCCAGCAATCATTGATACCTCTTGGCTGGTAGGTATATCATTCCAGTTTCTGTGTCTTTGCACGGTCTTCACCCTAAGTGTCTGCCTATACCTTCACATTTGCCCTCCACTGTGCCTGTCTCTATACCCAAATCTTCCTCTTCTTCTAAGGACACCAGTCATTGCATTAGGGTCCATTGGGGTAATCCAGTATGACCTCATCTTAACTTTATTGCATTGCAAAGACTGTATTTTTAGTTAATGGGGGTTAGGATTTTGAACATTTCTTTTGAGATGAGACAGTTCTACTCACAATAGAAGGGAACTAGGTGGAGCAAAAAATATTATTCACTATAGTCTAGGAAACAGCACACCCACCTTTTTCCTCTAGTTTTTCTGCTAATTCTTTGGAACCAACAGGACATTTTTATTATTCCCTTTCATGCTTTAGTGCCATTGTCTGTAAAAGTAAGAATATGAACCATATGATTTCTAGAGTCATTTTTATAAAATTCTGTGATTCTTCACTACAATGTTATTGTAAATTCTCCATCAGACATTTGAAATATGAAAATATGCAAATACAAGTTTAAATAATGGTTTCAACTTTAGTCAATTCATAAATTCTAGAGAAACTTTCAAATTCTTGAATTAGAGTTACAAAACCACTAGCCATTATAGAGTCTCATCACTTTGTAGTCATCTAT
>NW_007233514.1:0-14365 GCF_000164805.1 Carlito syrichta | reverse complement strand
GTTCCCCTGGGAATGAATTAGGTCAAAGGAGTCAGCAGGTTGTAAGAAAGCCAGGAGCCCTCAGTTTTTCTCTCTTCCTACATCTCTGCTTCCCCATTCACCCTCTCTGCCATGTTGTGACATAGCACAAAAACCTTTGCCAGAAGCTAGGACCATACTCTTGAATCTTCCAGCCTATTAATCTTGGCTAAATAAACCTATTTTATTTATAAATTTCCCAGTCTCAGGCATTATTTTAAAGAAACACAAAATGGACTGATACAGTAGCATCCTGCAGGTACATCTAAATGGACAGAGCTTCATCAAATTCAACAAAGAAATCCCTACCCGAATCCCCTGGGACCCAGAAGTCCTGGACCCTAAGCAAAAGCTGGAAGCAGAGAGCATCCAAGTGAAGCAGGC
The DNA here is from genome assembly GCF_000164805.1 of Carlito syrichta. NCBI lineage: Eukaryota > Metazoa > Chordata > Mammalia > Primates > Tarsiidae > Carlito > Carlito syrichta. The sequence continues at coordinate 13,963 of NW_007233514.1, read as the reverse complement.
TGAGGCCTGCCTGAGGACTTCCTTGAGATATTGCTGAGGAAATCCTACCACCTGGACTAAGTGTTCACTTCTTATGTTCTAGGCACCAGCATGGAGGAAGACCAAGGAACCTTAAGGAGAGGAGACATAAGAGGGTAGATGATCCAATGGAAGTAAAAGAAGAGGGCTAAGAGATTCAGCATGTTGATCCTCAGAATCCTGCTTAACCCACTAAAAATACTCACAAAAGCCCCTAGTTCAAGACAAGAAAGGAGATGAAAAGAGACATCATTAGCACATTCCCGAGAGCAAGGGAAAGGGCCTCAGATGGGGTTCTGCCCTTACTCCAAGTTCTTTCAGGGAGAAATTGGCCTGGATAAACCCAATGGTCCTCAGTTTTATCTCATATTAGTATTTTTTCTTATACAGTATTGTGTGTGAAATATGTGAAGTGCTATCTTTGATAGATTTATTCAATTTAGTCAGGGAAGAAAACTTAAATAACTCAGAAGGAAATAACCAGTGACATTTCAAAAGCAAATTTCAATACGTTGAAATAGTAAATATTAGCACATAGCAGGATGAATATTTCAGATTTTAAAAATGTCAATATGAGTAAGCCAGGGTGAAGAAAGATTAGATTGTGAGATCTAATTTCAACTATAATGATGGGAAAAAAAGAGGAGGAAAACTTAGAAAACTCAAGTCCTGACCAGGTTTGGGGAGAAGGAGAGGGGGAAAGAGCCATTCAGAACTTTGTAAACTCCTTAACACAAACCTGAGTCTCTTCTGTGCCTCAGTTTTCTCAGCAGTCCCTCACTTCCTGTGAGACTCTGTCCTCAACTCCAGCTACTCAACACTTCCAACATCATGTAGACCTCAGCCCCTGCATACTGAGTTTATGCAAGAACCCTCTTTTCTCCAGGGAACAACTCAAGGAAGCAGGGATTGGTCTTGAGATTTTTAAACTCTCTCCAAATCCCTGTGAGTGTGCTTGTTCAGGTGAGTCATCAACCACTGTACATGTGTTTAAACTACACAAAACAGAGCAGAGCTCTCATACTTGACCTTTTGTTTAAATCTCACACATCTATTGTTGTGTTTTTCTTTTCTCTGACGACAATAACTTCCTTGACATCCTATACTCAGCCTCCAACTCTGGGTTGTGCCAAAATCCGTCCTTTAAGCTGAATTCCTGAAGGAAAGTATTGTTCCCAGCTTCAGAATTCTCAGTCAACTGTGTTATCATTCTTGAAAACCTAAATGTGAAAGCTTAAATGTTTTTGATGTTTTCGATCAAATTTGAAAATCAAAGCTGAAACATTTCTTATGTGGTCTACATGAACTCCACATACTCCTTCTGAAGAAAAAAGTTATATCCAAAGAGTAGCTGTGGCAGGAAAGAAAATAAAACAGTCACAAGGGAAGAATACAGCAATTGACATTTCAAAAAATCATGGCAACTTCACATAAAAGATTAACAGTAAACATTTTTGAGGTGAAGAAAGAAAAGCAAATTCCACATTATCAGGCCAAAACTGGTCCCATCTCTTTAAATAGAACTCTTTGGAGCAATGCAGAGTGAGAAGATGGGGACAGGATGTAAAGTACAGTCTTGTTCCAAAAAAGAAAAAGCACTGTTCTGTCTTTTGGGGTTGAAGCCTGAGTATGAATATTGGTGACTCAGTTGAAAAAACATACTCAAGAAATTTGGAGGGAGTCTAAGAACCTCAGGATCATTTTTGCTTCCTTGAGTTATGCCATGAAGAGATGAGGTTTTTCTGATAAGCTGTGGTTATGTGTGTCCAGACCAACATGGCATGGGTATTGTGAAGCAGCTGGAGTGGAAGACAGTATCCTCCAGGGAGTAAAGGAGTGCTGGAGAAATTGAAGCACAGAAGAGGTTTTGGTTTCTGTTAAAGAGTTTGAGAGTTTTAGGTCTTCACAGCCATAGAGGCCACGACCTTATCTGTCAACATCTGCAATGGACATCTGGACATTATCCAGGGGACAAGGCCACATGTGTTGTTTGGGAATGCCCAGGTCAATGTCCCCAGGAAACATGGCTTCCCATGGTGCCAGAGTCCAGCTCCTGCAGGGTCTAGAGTTCCTGGAGGTGAGACGGATTCCACACCTGTAAAGAGAATTAGAAAGAAGGGGGAGAAAGAAATAGGACTGGTCTACTGTTCAAGTGACAAAAGCCATTTATTGAAAAGTATAGAGGGTTTTTATCTGCAGATTTTGCTCATTCAGATTCACATGTCTCCCAGACAACCAAGTGCATGGGGGCGTCCCCTACCCAATAGATATTTCTTCAAGCATGGTAAAAAACAAACCCAACTTGTCTATCCAGTTCCTATGCTAGACTAATGTCCTTTAGAAGTATTATTGCAATTTCTATTAATATTATACCATTTTATCAATTGTAATCTATATTTTATTTTATTCTACTTAGTTTACTTATGAATAACTTTCCTATTGATCAACAGTTTATCTATTCCTTTGCTTAATCCTAACACAAACAATAGAACTTAAACAAAATATATAAAACCTATTCTACTTAATGCGTCTCAATCAAAAGTTCATGCTGGACTCTCAGTTCCTGGGCTCTTTGATGTGGTCCTGGCTTGTACCAGACAAAGGTCAAAACCGCAGACAAAGGGAAATGGGAACAACGAGTTTCTAATGTTAGCTTGTGTTCGTCCCTGTCTGGAGTTTTCATGCTTGAGCTAACAGAAGGCTATCATGCCAACAGAAGGGAGAAGTAACGAAGTCATGGCTCCTGAACACACTTCTAGTGGTCTCAGGGTCTTCAGCCCCCCTGATTTCTAATGCTCAGTGGGTCTCCTTGGCCAGTTTCCAACATCTCCCCCTTTTTTATTTTTTAGCACAAAACCATGAAATTCCGTATTGAGCTGAGATATACTCTTCTTCAATACTCTGAAGATGATTGGGAGTAAACACAGCAACAAAAGAATCACTGCTCCGCAAATGCCCACATTAATAAATATAGACATCAATGATTTTTTGTTAACAAATGATGAGAAACTATTAAATATAGAAGTTGCCAATTCAGTGAACCGAGATTGCTTTTTAGCAACTGTCATGTCCTGAATTTGTTGATGTAATTTGATTAAGTCTATGCTCAGGTCTGAGTGATTCCAAGTTCCAAGAATATGATTTTTTATTTTGTCCCAAGTATAAACAGACTTATTTACCGCTAAGGGAGTGAGGCAAATCCATTTAAACTCAGAATGACAACGGAGAGCCAACTTTATTTTTAAGGTCACAATTTTTTTCCTACTGCTAAAACTGCTTCCTGCAAGGCATTAACCTTGCTTTCTAGCTTCTGATCATAATTTCCTGAGTAGCTAAAGCTATAGAAACATTTCTAGACAGCTGGTCGGCAAACGTGGCTGAATGGACTTCTTTAGTTAGAGCCATTGCTGATACTGTAACTGAAGTAGCAACAGCAATTAAAGCTGTAATACCTAAAATTAAAGTGGCTAAAAATCTTTTCTGTCTTTCCAAAAGGGAATTGACCTCATACAGTGTCTCCAAACTATATTCATCATACCAGTGAGTTGACAATTGTACTGGAACCATTAAATATGGAGGTTGTTTAAGAATTAAAAAACCTTGATATTTAGCATCAGTTAAACAATTTGTGAGAATACAATTTTGACAAGACATAGAATACACATTACTGTAGTGATCAATTCTTACAGTGTGATATTCATTCCATACAAGAAAAACATAAGGTAATTGTAAGCAAGCTCTTATTTTGTAGGCATTAATTCCCCCACGTGGTTGTATTAAAACAAGGGATTTTGGGGCAGCTAGGACCCTCTACAAGTAAGGTTGAACAATTTGCTTATTCCCGATAGTAATTGTTAATATTGGGGGTACCCATCCATTAATGTGCCACCTAGTGGGAGGTTGATTGAAAGTTAAGTAGGGCTGAAAATTTAAACTAATATATAGTTCACTAATATATAGTTTTTTGCCTGATATGGGGTAATCTATTTTAGATTCATAAACACCCTCTCTCCACTTTGGATACTTAACATCTTGAGTGAGTATCCAGTCCTTCTCAGTATTAGGAGAACAGATGGGTATATTAAATGGTGGTGAAATTTTTGTGGCTATACTGGGATCAGCTCCTCCAGGCATCAGCATTTCAATCCACCAATATCCTTTATTACTCTGGGCTGAGCTATTAGTGATTAAAGACTTTACAGTAGACATTAGACAAGAGGCCCTATAATTTTTGAGAACTGAATTATCATAAAAACAAATGGGAGGTAAACAAGAATGTCCTTCATAAGAAAAATTATCATTAATAACGTGTTTTGTTTGAGTATGAAGTAAAGTAGGTCCTCCCATCAATTGAGAGGAATTAGAAAATACATGAATAACCTCATTATCCCAAGTAACAGGTTGAAATGTTGGAGAGTTAGGCATATAAGCCCAGTAAATCTTATTAGCCACCGCTGCAGAGGCTGGAGCTATTTGACTCATTACAAGAGCAATCATAGCTAAAAACATAATAACCAGTCTGATGGTAGTTTGTTACGATATTACCATATCCTCTGCCTTTTTGGCCAATAATTCCATTTGTTTCCAGATTGGTAGTTGTGAACGACAAATGCTAGAAATGCTTTGTCTGAGTGTGACTCGTCTTATTCGAGACAATCTAAACTGTGGATTTTCATCCCTTAAGGAGAGGTCTCTCATCTGGTGCATTATGTTCTCTCTGTTGGTGTAATGATGCTGATGTTGCAGATCCTGCTCTACCCATGACAAAGCCTCCTGTAGCAGAAAGAACAGCTCCTCCTGTTGGTTATTAACAGGGGCTGCTGTTCGTCCTTCATTCCTCTGAAGTGTCCTGATTTTTGCCATTCATCTTAGTCGATGGATTACTGGAGGCATTCTGAATGAATCAATTGGGAATCCAAATGGAAGTTGATTCATTCTGTGGGAATATGCAAGCATAGCCCCTTCCACTGGTAAATAATATATCAGGCCCTCTCCATTGGCCTGCAAGAAGATCCTTCCATTTTACCATATGTTTGACACTTCCTTCTGGGTTCCAGTGCTCATAGCTGAATTGCCTGTAGAATCCAAATTTAAATGATTTATCACAAATAAAGCATGATTCAAAATATGATGGGGAGAGCTATACTTAAGCTCCCCCTTTTATGATTTAATTATTTGATTTTTAAAAATTTGATGGGCTCTTTCAACTATGGCTTGGCCCTGTGGGTTGTAAGGAATGCCAGTAGAATGAGAAATATTAAATTGGAAACAAAAACGTTGAAAATATTTAGATGTATAAGCAGTCCATTATCTGTTTTAAGTTGTTTTGGCATTCCTAACTGATAAAACAAAAAAGTAAATGTTGCACCACATCTTTAGAAGCTTCTCCAGGTCTTGCTGAAGCTAGAATAACATGAGAAAATGTATCCACAGAAACATGTAAATATGATAACTTCCCAAAACTGGAAAAATGTGCAACATCCATTTGCCATAGAGCATTTGGTTTTAAGCCTCGAGGATTAACTCCTCCTGAAACAGGAACAAAGGTGGGACAAGCTTTGCAATTTTTAACGATTTGCCTAGTTGTTTCTCTAGGTAAATGAAACTGATAATGTAAGGTAGTAGCATTTTGATGATGAGTTTGGTAAGAAGATTGAGCTTTAGTTACTGCTTCAGCTTCCACTGCAATACAAATAGTGGGTTTAGTTAAATTATCAGCCATCTGATTACCTTGCTGTAAAGGTCCCAGTAGGCCAGAATGGGATCTAATATGGCCTACAAAAAACTGTTCCTTCCGATTATGGGTTAGCTGTTGCAACTGGATTAATAATCCCCAAATTGTAGTTTTATTAACAGGAATTGTAGCTGTTTCAATATGAGGAAACAACCCTTTCATGTAACATGAGTCAGTATATAAATTAAATTTAGAATTTTTTAAAGTTGTAAAAGCAAACAATACTGCTCGTAATTCTGTTTTTTGTGCTGAAGTTTCTGAGGTTTCCAACACATGAGAGAGACTCATTATTAATGATTGTTACAGTTTTCCCGTTTGAAGATCCATCAGTAAAAACCAAAGCTGCCCCTTCGAGGGGAATCAAGGAACAAATGTGAGGAAAAATTATAGGATTCTGTTTTACAAAGTGTAACAGTGGACTTTTAGGCAGATGAAATAAAATTTGTCCTCTGTAATCAGTTAGTGCTACTTGCCAATCATCACTAATTTGGAATAAAGTCTAAAATTGAAACTTATCATAAGGAACAATAACATTATGCACATCTTGTCCAAACAATTCAACACTTCTTTGTCTTCCCTTGGTTATTAGTAAAGCTACTAAATAAGGATAAGAAGCCAGTATTTTTTTAGATGTTACTGGCAAATGGAGCCATTCCATTGGCCCTTCCTGCCACAAGCACCCTACAGGAGTGTGGGCAGTAGCTAAGATGATTAAATCCCAAGACAAATGATAATTTAATCTTTTAACCTTTTGGAACTCAATAGCTTGTTCTACAAGAATTAAAGCTTTACTAGCCTCTGGTGTCAAGGCTCCTTTAGAGTTTGGAGAAGAATCTCCTTGCAATATATCAAATAGAGGTTTTAAGTCAGCTGTTGTGACTTGTAGATATATGGTCTAATCCAATTAATATCTCCCAGCAATTTTTGAAAGTCATTCAACGTTACCAAATGAGTTGTGTATAATTGCAAAGGCTGATGACTCACTGTTTGTGTGTTTAAGACACGGCCAAGATATGTAAAAGGTGGATTAGTTTGAATTTTTGGGGGGGAAATTTGTAAAAAACAATCATTTAAAGCAGTAACAGTTTTATCAAGGATCTCATATAAAGAGGCATGATTTTCTTGAGCCAGCAAAATGTCAGAATTAGTAACCTCCTGAACCCACAAAGCAACATCACTAGAGTCAAATCCAGAGTCACGTCTAGGCAGGTTAAAGTTTTACCTGCTTTGTGATAAGGCAAGAGCAGCAACTGGGCTATTCTCTGATCTTTGTCAAACTGCACTGTTTTGCTAGGGGGAGCGACAAGTACCTGGATTTCTTCTGTGTAATCCAAATCCACCACTCCAGGAATAATGGAAATTCCTTGTAAAGACAAGGAACTTCTGTCTAATATTATACCCACTATTCCTTTTGGGAGAGGGCCCTTTACTTCCGTAGGAATTTGGGTTACCAGAACATCCAGAGTTAATATTGTAGTGGCGGAGGAACACAAGTCCAGTCCTGTACTCCCAGAGGTGGCTCAGATGAGTTCTGCGATGGAGCAGAAGGAACGAATGGGTTCATGGTGAAAGCTGTGCCCCTATTGTCAGGTGGGGCCAGGGCTGGCCCCTCTGGAAGTTTCCCTGAGCCAGGGTGGCTTGCTGTTGATTTAAAGGAGTGTCATTTTTATGAAGTTTATATAGGCATTCTCTAGCCCAATGAAAGCCTTTTTGGCATTTGGGACACAAGGTTTTTGGTTGATTAGCCCCAGTAAGTGGTGACGCTATGTCATGTAAGCCGACCATACCTTGCTAGCCGGACAATCTCTGTTAATGTTTCTGACTTGACCACAGTTAAAGCAAGAGTGTAATGAGATTCTTTTGCTTATTACTTATATACTTTTACTTATATTACTTATATATTGTTTATGTTGCTTATATATATTACTTACATTATTTATATATTGCTTATATATATACTGCTTATATATATATTGCTTATATTACTTACTTTACTTATATTACTTGCACATTACTTTTATACTTTTGCTTATATTACTTATATATTGTTTATATTGCTTATATATTGCTTATATTATTTATATTACTCATATTACTTATATATTGCATATATTATATATATTGTTTATATTACTTATGTTACTTATTTTACTTACTTTTGCTTATTATTGCTCAAGCTCCCTGTATTCTTATAAGAAAAGGAAAAGTGTAACTAAGTCCAGGCTTTATTTTAGTATTCTCAACTTTTAAAAGAAAAACCTTAGAAAGAGGTGCAGTAACATTGTTAGGATATTTCTGCTCATATTTTACCATCTGCCCCGCTAGTATCTGGATAGAACTGTACAGGGAAGCAAGCCATAAAGCTGAAATCTCCCTCCTTTTCTGCCTCGGCTCATACAGCCTGCATTCCAAAAAGAAAAAGGAGCAGGGGCTGAATTAGATTTTATGACCTTGGTATTAGAGGGAAAAACCGCTTTGGGTGGAAGCACAGAGTTAACAATATGCACATTCTCATGATACTTAGCAGCCTCCTCATCCAGATCAGCTGCATCCTGTGGAAACAATTTGTTATCATACTCAGGAGGTGCAGAGGTAGCAGTGAAAAGAAAAGGATCTTCGTCTTCCTCATCATCAATGGCAGTTTTCTTTGATGAAAATGTCTCAAAATCATGCTGTGGATCTAAAGCATATTTAATTAAGCTCCCCAAGGAAAAGGCATTGGGGGGAACCTTTGTAGGTCCAAAATGTGAATAATATAACAGTAACTCCTCCCCAACTTTAATCCAGGTGTTCAAACTCACCGTTCCTTCTTCAGGAAAACAAGGACAATGCTTTTGCACAAAGTGTAGAAAACGAGCTAGATTAGAAGAAGAAACTTTAGCTCCATGTTTAGACAAAGTATTCATTAAGATACTGATGAACATTTTATGTTCCTTGGATTCACTCTGGCCCATGATTATATCACGGCTCTGGCTTCACAAAAGCTATGCTTACCCGTCCTTGCTCTGCTTGTCTCTACAGAGGGGTCTGCAGCACCCTGGATAAGATTTTTATCCGTCCTGAAAAAGAAAATAAAGCTTACCTTCCAGAGCTCCCATGTTAGGTGCCACTTGCCGGAGTCCAGCTCCCGCAGGGTCTAGAGTTCCTGGAGGTGAGACGAATTCCACGCCTGTAAAGAGAATTAGAAAGAAGGGGGAGAAAGAAATAGGACTGGACTACTGTTCAAGTGACAGAAGCCGTTTATTGAAAAGTATAGAGGGTTTTTATCTGCAGATTTTGCTCATTCAGATTCAGATGTCTCCCAGACAACCAAGTGCATGGGGGCGTCCCCTACCCAACAGATATTTCTTCAAGCATGGTAAAAAACAAACCCAACTTGTCTATCCAGTTCCTATGCTAGACTAATGTCCCTTAGAAGTATTATTACGATTTCTATTAATATTATACTATTTTATCAATTGTAATCTATATTTTATTTTATTCTACTTAGTTTACTTATGAATAACTTTCCTATTGATCAACAGTTTATCTATTCCTTTGCTTAATCCTAACACAAACAATAGAACTTAAACAAAATATCTAAAACCTATTCTACTTAATGCGTCTCAATCAAAAGTTCATGCTGGGCTCTCAGTTCCTGGGCTCTTTGATGTGGTCCTGGCTTGTACCAGACAAAGGTCAAAACCGCAGACAAAGGAAAATGGGAACAACGAGTTTCTAATGTTAGCTTGTGTTCGTCCCTGTCTGGAGTTTTCATGCTTGAGCTAACAGAAGGCTATCATGCCAACAGAAGGGAGAAGTAATGAAGTCATGGCTCCCGAACACACTTCTAGTTGTCTCAGGGTCTTCAGTCCCCCTGATTTCTAATGCTCAGTGGGCCTCCTTGGCCGGCTTCCAACACCATGGAACCCAAGGATTTCAAATGAATCCCATGATGGAAAGCAGCATTTCACAGTTGGAAAACATTTTTCTATTGTGCTAAGCAAGAAGATGATTGTTTATTAGAGTCTACAGATTAGACAATGAGGAGTTTTGAGGGCAGGCAATTTGTGAGTGAGTCAGCCCAGAGCCTGGCATTTCAGTCTTCTGTCTCTAAATTCACTCCACCTGCCCCATGCACTGTTCTTAGGGCCTTGTGATGACATTGAGAAAGATTTGTAGAATTCAGCTCCCTCAAGTCAGGCAGAAAGGGTGGCTCTTGGGGTGAAGACCTCAGGTTGCTTCAAGGCCTCATCTCCTGTCTGTCATCCCAGGGCACCATGAATGTCTGATGCAGAGCACTGTTCTCTGTGTGGCAGGAGTAGGGGGCTCTGTCTTCAGGGGGGACTTTTACAGCCACCCACAACTGGTAAGTGTGCTTCCACTGGGAAGGACTTCTATTCCTGACTGAAGGTCCTGAGCCTTATTTGGCCAGGTCAAATACAGATGTATTCCTCGAGGGTAGAAGATGTAGGCCAGACACTTGAGTGTCCTGTCTCCTCCCAAGGTCTTATGGCTGGTGATTGACACAGATGGAGGATCTGTGGAGAAGTAGAGTGTGACCCTGAGGGCTTGTGATGGACTTCTCCCAGTCCTTGTCTTTTTCTGCCTTCTAGATATCAGTGATCAGCAGGGCTCTAAGCTCTTTCTCTGCCTCCTCTAGAAAGCTTCTCCAAGATTAGGGTAGGTTGAAATTCCCTGAGCCTTCTCTGTTGGTTCGTGGACTGCTGGTGGCTCCTCTCCTGACTCCTTCTACACCCCACCACGGACCATCTTCTGATGGCAACAAGTTGTGAGTGCTCCACATACTATGCTCACTTTTCCCACATCTCAGTGGTTTCCCAGTTCCCTTCTACCCCCATCTCATACCAGCTTCTCAGTTCTGTCTGTGGCTCTGTCCAGCCAACTCTTACTTTCTCCACTGCATAATCTTCCCTGTCATGACTGCTCAAATAAAAATCTCCACTTGTGGACAGCAGTTCTGCTCATTCTGCCTCATTTTCAGCATCCTAGGAAAGACATTGTATACATCTGCCTTCTCTCCACAACCGAGAAAGAAGGAGTTATCACAAAGGGAAATGACTGTGGGATTTGGAATCTGAAATATGGAATTTCAGTTCCAGTTCTTCCTCTTATGGGCAATGTCACCCTAACTTCTCTTCTCTTTACCCTAACTTTCCCAGCTACCTAACCTATCAATTTGTGGGTAGCTTACCATTGAATCTGTGGCATTTCTCAGTCATCGCCTTTTAGGACCTCATACCATATCTTCCCAGGGAAGGTTGATCCTAGTAGGTTAAAGCTAGGCATCTCAGGGACTACCAGGAATGAAAGGGAGCAGTCTGAGATGTTCCTAGATCTTCTAGTCCAAGATCATCTTGGTCTTTCTCAGTTCATTGCTGGGCCCAGGAAACAGTGCTTACCTTGCCAGTCTAGGGGCTTCCTGCTGTTGTTCAGGTACCTCTGCAGCATCTGAGGGCACTCCACCTCTGGTTAGGCCTTGGCCCACTGCACAGAGACTGCTTCTGCCTCCCACTTCTGTTTGGTGTTGTGGGCTGCTGGGTCCATGGGGATCCAGGCTGGGGTTTCTTTGTTGAATTCAATGAAGTTCTTTCCATCATAGGCATACTTCCAGAATGCTCCACTGCTTCTGTTATTCTGGAGCTCACAACTGAGCCTTCCCTGAAAGGTGTGAGATCCTGAAGCCTCCCCTAAACCCAGAGAGCCCATCAGCCTGGTGCCAAACCCATCTAAATAACTCTTACTCCTACAAACTTTGCTACACCATGGGAAGAAAAGTGTCTGTAATCTAAGAAAGCTATTCCTTTATCATGCAAATAGGTTACTATCTATGCTTATAGGAGACAGAGGGGGAAAATTCTATAGGGCCTGGTGTTTCAGGCCAACATGGAACTTAAGAGAGATATAGACAATGAACAGTTTTCTGTCTCCTCTGTGGCACCTCTTTTATTTGTTTGCACTCATGGTAAATGCTTAGGAACCTCTCACACTAAAGGACATCTTCATACTTAATAGAAATTATTTATGATTTCATAAAGATAATGGGAATGTCTCCTTTACTCTCAGTTCTAGGTAAAGTTTACATCATCACTTGAGTAAATAAAATTTGATCACTTTCTTCCCTCTTGTCCAGTGGCTGATATCTTTATTCCAAATCTCTAAAACTACAACTTTTTCTTGTTAGCAACAACTCACAAGATACTAACCTCCTAGGCAGGGGGAGAGTGTGGCTTAGAAGAAAGAGGGCTGGCCAGGAGACACAGGAACCAGTCTCTGTGTGGACTCTGCTGCCAGCTGCTCACACCACATGTGGAGTGACCCTTCCCATGTCTGCTCCTCAAGGATGGAAAGATCTTTAGGGTTCTGTGTAACTCAAACAATAGTGGTTTTGAACCCAACACCTACTGAGCTCCTAGCATGGGCTATGGTTTGTGCTAGGTACTTTTCTTGATTCATTCCACAGATTTCAGCTGAGCAAATGCTATCATCTTTACCCTATCCTAGGCAATAGGGTTACAAAGAAGACCAAGACAGATCACTGTATCCTTCATGGAATAGAATATCTAAGTTTTACAGAACGTCTTGGAAGTAATTCTCAATGCTCCAATTTTTGTGGTTTAAACCACATAACTAAGGAGCTAGCTCACTGTCAACAGCTAGTGACTGACAGAGGCGCCGTGTGAACCCAGGTATGATGACTCCAAAGATGGCTCACTCTCCACCAACCTCCCAGGACAGGAGTGAGTCTGACACCCTCTCAAGGGTGATCAGAGTCAGGCAGGTGGGGGTTCAGAGCTGAGAGGTCAGAGATGCTTGGATAAGAAGTGATTCTAACATTACGTCTTCAGTGAGCTGAGGCCTGGGAGTGAGCATGGGGGATGTGATAGGGAAGGAGGAAGCAGTTGTATTGTGGGGTGGGGGGAATGCAGAAATGTCTGTGTGTTTCCACTTGTGCCCCTTGTTTTTCCCTTGGAGTAAGGACAGTTTCCATCCTGCTTACCCCTTTCCACTTACCTTTGCAGGACTACTTCTTGAGCAAGACCCCCCACCCCAGCAGTCTGTTGTTCACTGACCATCACTGTCATTGTGATAGTTCATGATGTCATGCAGGGTTTCCAGGAAAATGTCCTGCCTGGCCTTCTGAAGTTGGCTCTCCTTCTCCCAATCCTCTATCCCTTCCAAGTGTCTCCATGGTCCCAGAGGCTCAGCCTTTTTGTCTTTGCTGTTGTAGTGAAAGAAGGACTGGTCATTGAGGAAAACATTGGCCTGAAACTTGTGGAAGACCTTACTGGGCCCAACGGCCCAGTGTAGAGAAAGGCCAGAGAGTAAGGAACTGAAAAAGAGAAAACAACGATGAGGGATGGCATCCACACATACTTCAGAGACTATTTTTCACTACATTGTTTCTTCTGCCCAGTATATGTAAGAAGATAATATTTATCAGCCTCCTTGTGGACATATGGGGATCATGGGGCAGAGTTTTGACCAAAAAAAGGAAAGGGAGTGGAAGTGATGTCTTTCTTCTGGTCCAAGGTGATATGAGATGGTTTTCTCACTTTGTCTCTCTTTCCTTTGAGGCCATGACTGTGGAGGCCCAAGAAGCAAACAGGCTGAATCCCTGAGTCACTCCCTGGAGGAGAAGATAGTTACCTGATCTGCACTGAACTTAAGGGAGAAATAAACACTTCTGGTCTAATCTGACAAATACATATAGTTAGAAAGTGCCGGTAGGATAATTTATTAGAAAACAAAGAATTGACCCTGAATAGATAAGCACAGTGTCAGACTAGGCTGGATATCAGAATTCCCAAGTTTGTAATTTTCATTTTGGTACAAGATAGGAGCTGGGAGAGAGAATATTTCCACAAGTAGTTCTATATTTAATTTATGATATAGCTCACATGGGTGTTAATAACGTTGGAGGTCTTAGTTCAAGAATTAAAATGATTACTTTTTCTATTCTCTTATAAAGTTGCAGATAAAGTTTGTTGAAATTATTCTTGCTCATGATTTTCTAAGTGTGATTACATGTAAATCATTAGACCTTGAATAAGGCAGATTACCCTTCATTGGGTGGACCTCATCAAATCAGTTAAATGTCTCAAGAAAAAGGCTTACGTACCTCCAGAGAAGAAATAATTCTGCCTCCAGATCTCCCTCAGATTCAAAACTACATGCCAACTCTTGCAAGGACCTTCACCCTCTGGTATG
>NW_007233513.1:0-5231 GCF_000164805.1 Carlito syrichta | reverse complement strand
CCTCTGCTTGCTTTTCTTAGCCCATCTTACACTCTCCAATAATGCTTCCATCCAACATTCCATAGAAACCACTTTCTTCAACGTTACCACTGACCTCCACTGCTAAAATCAATGATTCATCTGAGGTCATCATGTTTTTTAACCTCTCATCAGTGATTAGAACAATTGGTCAATCCCTTCTTCTTGAAATCTTTTCTTTACCTGATAATGCTAGGTAGATTTTTCTCAAACCTCTCCTCCCCTTTTCATTTACATGACTTGTTTCTAGTCTGGGTAGATTCTTTTTCTTATCCCAATTTCCCAATTTGTAGAGCATCCAGAGCTCATCAATCTCCTTTTCATTTTCTCCAACTGCACTTTCTCCTGGATGCCATTCACAGTCTATAAGTCATCTATCCACTGATGGCACCTGAGTGAATACCTACAGCCCAATATTTGCCCAGTTAAATATCTCCAACTGCCCCTTGCAAAATGTATATGTGGATGCTAAATAGTCAAACCAGATTTAACATGTCTAAAATAATTTTCCATCTGCCCCCTTACCTGACTTTGCAGTCCATTCCTTCCACATCTTTTTCATCCAAGAAACTGTCATAACCATTCACCTAGAATTTCAAGTAAAAATCTTTCACAACCCATATCCTTTTTTTTCAGTAAAAATTGCTGGTTCTTGCTTCAAAATATATTAGGACTCTTGCCAAACTTCACCACCACCATTGCTTCCACCCTTATCCAAAGCACTCACATTCTGGTGCCCATGGAAGTGCCTGACCAGCTCTCCCTTCAAGAGAACCTGCTGCAAGGAACAAGCAATTGACAGCCCTCACCGACCACACTTTGCTGTCTACTCAACTACTCTCCCCTACCTCTCCAGTCAATGACTGGGCACAGTGGTGGGGGAGAAAGAACTAAGACAGGGCCATTCCTGCCTGATAGGGGGCTCCTTTAGGTAGCAGCTTTTCATAGAAGACTCCCACAGGTCTTGTCAATACCTTCTGAGCCCTATGCTGTCCTTGGAGGCCATGAGACCTTGCCTCTTCTTCCCAAAGTATCCCATCTGCATCACTGTCTGAAGGTTGTCCCTGTGTTTTCACTCCCTTTAACTTCACAGTTGTATCGATATAACTTGCACATCTAACCCCACTTGACATCTGCTTCTCAGACACAAACATGTTTCCCCACACTTGATCCTCATAATCTTCCTTCTTCTACTCTTGACTTTCAATAGCAGTAAGAAGTAACTTTTAAACTAGAAGTCAGAACAGCAACCTCTTATTACTCTTATAACCAAATCTAGACATGGCTCTAAAATGTTAAAACTGTGACAACCTCTGCAAATTTTTCTTCTACTCCTTCATTCTTGCTGCATTGTTCTCCTTACTTTTACTTGAATTCTAGTGGCATAGACTCATCATTGCACATTTTTCTTCTTGCCAGGGTCAAGAATGTGTTCCCGGATGTCTGTGTCCTTCTTTTCATTTGAGTCCTTGCTTCTCCTCAAGGAGACTTGTATGACCCCAACTCTATCTAAAACAGGAAACATTTTTCACAAATATCACTTTATACATAAGTCAAATGTACTTAAGGGTTCAAATATGCAGGCACTTTTCAATCAAAGAATCCTTGAATGAACCCCAAATAAATGTCAAACAAGGATGTAAAATAAAATTATAGGACTTTTCACAGCACAAAAAAACATGTACTAACATGCAAAGAAATATTTTCCTCTGAAATTAAAGCTGCATTTCCCTTTTTTAAAAAGGAAATATTGAATATTATTTCTGCTATCTATTGGTTATTTGTAAAATAAAATAAATGCATTTCGCCAATCGATGTAAATGAACTATGACTGTGTTTGTTTTATATTCTGAGTACACTTACCATTGTTTGCATTTTAATAGCCCATCTGGTAGCTCTTTGGGTGTATTATTAAAGACCAATAATTCTTTAAAAGAGTGCATATTATGAAGAGAGAGATTTGATAAAATGTTTATTATCGCAGTGGCCAAGCTTTAAAAACATGTTTGAAGTTGATTTAAGAGTATTTATTGTTGTGTTCATCTAATATTAATTATTTGGGATTTAAAAATCATATTATAAAATTATGTACATTATTAGGAGTCAAATTTCAATAGGCAGATCAGCCAGAAAGTATTCTAAGGCATTAAATTGTTCTAAAGATGAATCATTTTATAATTTAATATGTATACAGCAAATTCAGACATATAAAAAAACACACTTAAACATCAAAAAGGAGTAGATTTATTAGAGCTCTTGATGAATAAGATTTACTTTAACTTAATCTTTATTTTGTATGTGAGCAAATGCAGATTGTGAGTCATATTTTCTTTTCTGGAATAGACTTTCTTTTTGAAAATTTATATAACTTTACAAGAGAGAGTACCTGAGACATTACCTGAGCATTCCATCTTATTTCAAAATGAGTTAAGTAAGGTCTTGAAAAGCAAGTAACTTAGTAAGCCACAGAGCTAATGAACTTAATCAACCAGTACTATTTGAAGGTTGAACTCCAGTATAATAGCTTTGAGTTAATATGTTTTCATGAAGTTATAATATTTTGATATAATAAGTTTTATGAAAAAATGATTCACTCAATTTTCCCTCCAAATATTTATATAACAAAAATCACACAAGGCAAATTTTTTGGCTCAAAGAGCTTGAGATTTAATTAAAAAGATAAGACACATTCACTGAGGCAACTAATAATAAAGTAATGGCTCATAATTATGTCCAGAAATTATAACATGTAAGCTATCAGATTACCACTTTTATGATAATTGAAGTACAGAGAAAATACAAGTACACATAATATCAAGAGTAGCGAGGAGAGATAGAATTAAGATGGCCAGCAAGAAGAAGCTATAGGATGCTTCTCCCTTGGCATGAACCAAAATAAAAAGAGTTCCTCAGCATTCAGATAGGAGGAGCAGCAGCATATTCCACCACTCACCGAAGAAGCGATAAGACCCAAAGTGCACAAAGGAGAGAAAAATCATGGCCTGTGTTGGAACTAGCCAGATTCACCTGAATTACTGCACAAACCATGAACAGTCTCTGGACACAGTGGGGGAGGTAAGTGAGCAACATTCAGTAGTTCTGTGTGCCTTCATTACTATGAAGGCCCTCTGAGTCATGCAGGACTCCAATCCTTCGTGGGAAACTGCTTTATCCACCACCGTGCTTTGCCAAAATCTACATGGAATGGTGCAGAAATAAAAAGCCCTGAGCAGCTCCAGGAGCCATTTCTCGGGAACTGTGACTGCTTTCTAGCTGGCCTGGGAGGGAACAGGAAGACTTGATGCTTTCATTTGCCCCTGAGGCAAATTCTGCTTGGCAGACAGTTCCTGGCTAGGGCACACACCTCTGAAGAGACCTGGGGTCAACCACACTGGAGACCTGGGACCAGTCGTACTTGTATATTCCAAAGGCAGACTGCTGGTGGCTAAGCTGAGAGAGCTGGATGAGATTCACTGCACTAGCAACTTTCATTCCCTCGTGTCATCTCATTTGTGTAGCCTCTGCACCACACAGTAGTTTTACCCCAGCAGCAGGACATTCCTTCCCAATCCCCACTGGAACAGTCCATAGTGCACACAAGTGAGGAGCATAAGCACTCCCCTCCTGTGCTTCTCTCGGAGGCTCAAAACAGACAAATAACTTGGGAGTAGCCACAGCTCTGCCCACCATCTACGTCTGCTGGGCACTTCATGTGGGGCAGCACAGCCCAAGTAGAAAGCCCCCAGTCCCATTGCAGGTGGCTGTCTCCTGAAAGTGTTAATTCCTGGCCAGAGGTCAACAAGTACAACCTATTACAACTGATATAATACCGCAGCTTTTGAAGTTTGATCCCAAAGCCAAAATAACCTTACTGTCTAAGCCACCCTGGCCATTCAGGATGCCTTGAGCCTGTAGTGATATCCAGCACAGGGCAGCCACAGCTGATAATTGAGAAACTCACCATACCAAGACTGTATACAACCAAGAAAACCCTATAGTGTTTATATCAGCCCCTTCTCAACTTCAAATAAGAATAAAAAGTTTATTTAAATGATAAGGAACCAGAAAAATAATTCTGGCAATATGAAAAAACAGAACTTCTCAGCACCCCCAGAAGACCACACTAACTCTTCTTCTCCAATGGACCCAAAACAAAATGAAATCTCTGGAATTTCAGAAATGGAATTTAAATTGCTCAATAAGGTTCAGGAGAAAGTTGAAAATCGGCATAAATAAGTTTTAAAAAAGAAAAAATATTCAGGACATGAATGAAAAATTGTCCAGAGAGCTAGACACACACACACACACACACACACACACATGTGCGCACGCACGTGCGTGCGCGCTGAACTTTTGGAAATGAAAGACTCATTTAGGGAAGTACAAAATGCAGTGGAAAGTTTGAACGGTAGACTAGAACAAGTAGAAGGAAAGATCTCAGGCCTTTGAAAAGACAGGCCCTTGAACTAATCCAATCACACAGTCTTTTTTTCAGATATAAGATAATAAAAAAAAAGAATCAAAAGAATGGAACAAAGCCTATAAGAAATGTGGGGTTGCTGGGCTCGGTGGCTCAGCCTGTAATCCAGAGCCTTTGGGAGGCTGAGGTGAGTGGATTGCCTGAGCCCGCGGGTTCGAGACCCGCCTGGGCAGCGAGACGTCACCTCTACAATAGATCAAAAAATCAGCTGGGCATGGAGCGTGCACCTGTAATTCCGGCTACTCGGAAGGCTGAGGCGGAAGGATTGCTGGAGTCCAGCAGGCGAGGCTGTGGTGGGTAGGAGCAGCCACTGCACTCCAGTCTGGCAACAGAGTGAGACTCCGACTCAAAAAAAAAAAAAAGAAATGTGGGGTTATGTAAAATGTCCAAATGTTTTCCTGAGGAAGAATAAAGAGCAACATGTTTGCAAAACCTATTTGAGGGAATAATTGAGGAAAATTTTCCTAGCCTTGACAGAGATTTAAACATACAGGTAAAAGAAACTCAAAGAACACCTGGAAGGTTCAGTGCAGAAAGGTCATCCCCAATGCATATAGTCATCAGATTATGAAAAGTTAATGTGAAGGAAAGAAGTCTAAGATCAGTGACAAAAAAGCATCAAACACTTACAATGATAAATTTATCAGACTAACAGCAGATTTTGTAGCAGAAATGCTACAAACCAGAAGAGATTGGGATCCTATCTTCAATCAGCATTGTACCCCAAAACTAC
>NW_007233512.1:0-18149 GCF_000164805.1 Carlito syrichta | reverse complement strand
TATATTTTTGAGAGGTCCTACTCCTTAAGATTGTTTATCAGAGCTAAGAAATAAAATAGCAAAAAAGCAAAATGACCTGGACGTGAACCTCAACTTGGCATTTGGCTGCTGCGTGCCTGTAGAGGAGAAGCTTAACAGCCTGGAAAGAATGTCTATCTTCTCATCTGCTAAACTGGCATCGTGCTGGATCCCTCCTACCATGGTTGGGGCTAATTATACAAGACAGACAACATGAACTGGCAGACTCAGAAAGAGTAAAGAACCCATGCTAAATGTATCCTAACAACACACAGGAACTTTTCCCCTTCAGTTATTATTGCCATGCCTAAATGCCTAGAGAAAAGGGAGGACTGAAACTGTTTTGATTGAAACTAAGTAGCAGAAATCTTTAAAAAGTATACTATGTTAGTATCTGCCATGTTAACACAATTTAGGCTTTCATTTAAAGTAGAAATCTGAGCATTTCTTGAATTTACCATCATATGAGATGAATCTCTGAAGGCAGTGAGACCTTCGAGGGGAGGTCATGTCCCCCACGTGTGTCAGCTTCCTGAGGCCATATGTGCCACTCTGTTCTTGTCCTTAGGAAGCCAAGCATTCGAGATACTCCTACAGGAGTGGTTGGGACACCACTAGGGGATGTTTCTGGTCACTGACAAACCAGTAGGCAAACCAGTCACTGAGGGGTGCTGATGTCTGGAGGGACCAATGCCAATGTCTGCTCAGTCCAGTGGTCCTTTCTGCCCACCTCCTGGTCATGATTCCAGAGTGGCACTGCCAACAGCAAGTTTGGTGACACTGATCAGCACACATCCTCATGGCCCAGACCCAAGTCACAGTCACCACAGCTTCTGGGGCCCTGGAAACATACCCTGATCAACTGAGACACTATATTTAAAATTGGATTTCATCATACCTACACTTAAGTTTAATAATCACACATGGTGAGTGGCTGTAACATTGCATGACACATTTTCAGAACATTGAATAAGAAGTTGAAGCAAATGCAAAAAAGAAAAAAAAATGTTCTGAACACTTGAATATCTAAACCTGAATTGTATCCCACATCTTTAAAATAAAAAAAATAGAAAAGAAAAATTGCATTTTCTCTGTAGTTAAAGAAACACTAGCTGGGCTCAGTGTCTCAGCCTGTAATCCCGTGCCTTTGGGAGACTGAGATGAGTGGATTGCCTGAGCCCGCGGGTTCGAGACCCGCCTGGGCAGGGAGACCTCATCTCTACAATAAATCAAAAAATCAGCCGGGCGTGGTAGCGCATGCCTGTAATTCCGGCTACTTGGAAGGCTGAGGCGGAAGGATCGCCGGAGCCCAGCAGGTCAAGGCTGCGGTGGCCAGGAGCGGCCCACTGCACTCCAGTCTGGGCGACAGAGTGAGACTCCAACTCAAAAAATAAATAAATAAATAAATAAACACTAAAGAATCTTGTGACATTTTAAACTTATCAATATATGTTTGCAAATTATTTTTGCTTTCTTTTCCACTAAATTATTCAATGTTGGTGAGCACATGGAGAAAAGAAATTTTCATAAACCAATGAACTGTCATATGTCTGTTAGTATAAATTTGGGGGCTCTCAATTGGCCACAGTTATCAAAAGGCTTTAAACAAAGTGTAGGCCCTGTGTCCGTGAATTTCATTTTCAGAGATCCATCCTAAGGAACTAATTGAAGCCTTAGACAAAGATTAAAGTGCATGACTACCAACAACATCATTAATTCAAACAATGGAAAAAATCCCAAACCTACTCAATGCCACGAATGGGGGGATCATTAAATAGATTGCTTCTCAGCCGGACTCGGTGGCTCAGCCTGTAATCCTGCGCCTTTGGGAGGCTGAGGTGAGTGGATTGCCTGAGTCCGCGGGTTCGAGACCCGCCTGGGCAGGCGAGATCTCATCTCTACAATAAATCAAAAAATTAGCCGTGCATCTGTAATTCCGGCTACTCGGAAGGCTGAGGCGGAAGGATCGCCAGAGCCCAGCAGATCGAGGCTGCGGTGGCCGGGAGCGGCCACTGCACTCCAGTCTGGGCGACAGAGTGACACTCCAACTCAAAAAAAAAAATAGATTTCTTCTCAAAAAGGCTGGCATGTTTCTAAGAACAGTAAATAATGAATAAATGTTTAGGGTATCATTTTGATTGAAAAAGTCTGGGAACAAAACAGAACATAAAACATGATCTTTATTTGTGATTATATTTACATGTCTAACAAAAATAGAGGAATATTGCCAAGGGTCAAATCTGAATGGAAGGTTGATTTCTCTTATGTGAACTTTTGTATTTTCTTAAATTGTGTTCAAATTATTTGTACCAGAAGGAAATAAATCAGTAAACTATTTTAGTCTATCTGTATGTAATTCAGAACATCAACAGGACCCTTGGGAGTGAAGTGGCCACACGCAGCACTCACTCTTTCAGCCATCAGGGTATTACTTTCCTTCTTAGCTGAGTCGTGAATTGACCACTGGCCTCATGTGTGGGTCCCTCCAGCCCCTCTGCTCCTCTCCTGGCTGAATACAGTTCATCAAGATGCTAGGTCCCATGGGAACTCTGCATCCAACAGAGAAACATCCCAGACCCTGGAATGGTGTAACACCCACCTCGTGAAATAATAAAGACTGCACAACAATCAAACACAAAAAACCCAGTGGTGGAAGCTGACAGACTCTGAAAAATGAGCACGGGGGGAGGGAGGGTGTTGCTCCCTCCCATGGGTCCCTTCATCCTCAGGTTGCTCCACTGGCATCAAAGATGGACTCCTGGTTGCTGGGGGAGCTGACAAGCTTCCCTGAGTGCTCAGTCTATTTCGTTCCCATGGGGCAAGTGAGGTAGCAGCTCAAAATGGAACTCTGTGCAAACTTGTGATGACTCACTTAGGAATTGTGTCAAATTTTAAAGAGTTTTTAAAAATCAACCACTGGATAATTGAAGGGGAAGAGATGCCCAATTTGAATCCTGCACCAGGCATCAGTTACCATGCCACATCCTCTCCTCCCAAGACAGGTGTCAAGGGTGAGAGTGGCTCCCACCCATGCGGCCCCCCACCCTGTCACCCTCCCGGCACTATCTTGCTGTCAGATTCCCGTATTGTCTCTTCTCCATCAGCCTCTCCTTCCAACAGAGAGTAAACATCCCTCCAAATAAATAATAAAAACCGAACTTTTAGAAGTGGTGACACTCAAATCTCACTTAGAAATTCTTGTTTGGACAAGATGTTTGCCAAAACTATTTCCCAATTTTTTTTGGAAAATCACCAAAGTCTAAATTACCAGCAACATAAAGTATAAATCAGAGGCCACATTTTTTTCACAGTTAATGGCCTTGGGGAAAAGGTGAACAGTTTTAAAATAGTAAATGAAGGATGAATCATCCAGTATATTCCGCTGATGATCAGAGTTCCCACTGTCATACATGAGTCCTGGTCTCCCACCCAGGCATCTTTTCCCTTGTGCTGTTCACATCGCACAGGGCCTCCATTCTGCCATGTTCAGATTCAAAAATAGAGTTCAAAAATAGAGTTCAAAACCACATGACTGAAAAGATCACCTGGAAAACTCTAACACCCACACGGTCTGTTTTACCCCCAAGTTTTTCAGATTCTACAAGAATGGTAATGATCTCATGGCACATTCTGCATCTTAAGCTGAAAAAAAGCAAAATGAAACAAACACACAAACAAAAATATAGAATACCACATTTGTGCAAAGGGGCAGAATTGGCCTAAAGAAAAGTTCTTTGGGCATTCTCTCTCTCTTTTCTATTTTAGTCTCAAGAATGCATTTTCTTATCATCAATGAAATTATTCTGAAAGAAAATAAAGAAATGACAAAACCTGCATGCAATGAATGAGTGTTCTGGATTGGACATAGTGCAAGCAGGGGATCTTGGGGGACAGCCCAGGTTAGGAAAGCTGGTCTTGAGGGAATGGTTGGTTTATTTCAATGAAACTGATCCCGACTATAGGCACAGCCTACTCAAACAAATGTAGCGAAGTTTCAGGATAAGGTGAAGATAATTATTTATTTTTCAAATCTATGCATGATTGCATTTATTTATATATTAAACTTCCAAATCTATTTTCAACTAAGTGATTTACATTCCATACACGTGCAGTGCACGTGTGTGCACGCACACTGACACACACACACACACACACACACACACACACACACATTGTCTTTCCAAATTGAAACATCCATGTCATAGAGGCAGAAATATCCAAAAAAAGTATCACATGCAGACAGAATTAATGGATTAGGGTGGAGGAGATTAGGGGAAAAAGGACTCTTCATCTTAGAGAATGCAGTGCCACACTCATATGTCTAAGTTGGTGTTCAATTCTGCACTGGTATTCTTTGTCACTTTTGACTTCTCTTTCTTCCCTACATTCAACCTTTCTCCTTACTCTTTTAAAACACAGAGTGGTAAGTAAAAATAGCTGGTAAGTGAAGTAAGTAAAAATAACTCTCTATCTGCAGGCAGAAAAATGACATTGGGCCCCTATCTCACACCATATACAGAAATCAAAATAGATTAAAGACTTAAATTTAAGACCTGGAACTATAAAATTACTAGAAGAAAACACACACAAGAAAATATTGACAACTTAGGTTTTGGCAATGACTTTCAAAATATTACCCTCAATATATGGTCAACACAAGCCAAAACTAGGTAAATGGGACTACATCAAATTAAAAAGCTTCTGCCCAGCCAAGGATACGATTGACAGAGAGCAGAAGCAACCTACAAATTGGGAGAAATTATCTGTAAACCTTATATCTGATAAGCAGGTCATGTCCAAAATATATAAGAAACTCAAGCAACCCAACAGTAAGAAAACAAATAGCCAGTTTAAAAATCAGGCAAAAATACTTGAATAAACATTTCTCAAAAGAAGAGACATACAAACGGCAAAAAGATCTATTAAAATGTTTTTAATATCACTCATCCTCAAGGAAATACATATTAAAACCACAATGAGTTATACTCTCATACCTGTTAGGATGACTGTTATCAAAAAGATGGAAGATAGCAAGTGCTGTTGAGGGTGTGGAGAAAGGGAACCCTTGCACACTGTGGGTGGGAATGTTAATTAGTACAGCCATTGTGGATTATTGTAGAAGTTTCTTTAAAAAAAACTATAAATAGCCCTACTGTGTGACCTGGCACCTCACTGCTGGGTATATTTTCATAGGAAATGTGATCAGCACATTGAAGGTTTCTGCAATCCTATATCCCCTGTAGCACTAATCACAGGAGTCAAGCTGTGGGATCAACATAAGCATTCATCAATTCATGAGTGGATAAAAAAATGGGGCAGATATATACAACAGAGTACTATTTCTCCATACACAAGAGTGAAATGCTGCCATTGGTAACAATAGGGATGAACTTGCAGTTATGTTCAGTGAAACTGTTAAGTGAAAAAACCAGAGATATGTGTTCACCCTTAAACGTGGATTCTTATTTTATTTTATTATTTTATTTGAAAGATGAGAAGTACAATTCAGGGTTAGGTATACAAATATTCATTATGCAGGTATCCTTATTGATGAGGTGTGCCCTCACTCCCCTGGCAGTTTCCCTCAACTGCCAATCCCATACCCCCTTCCTGGCAGTTTCCCACTATTTCCAATCCCTTTCTTATAGTATTATGATGATAGTTCAAGGTCCACTTATGAGTGAGAACATTTAGTACTCTGTTCTTTGTTTCTGTGATAAATCACTGCGTATGATAGACCCTAAATCCATCCAAGTTGCTGTGAAGTCCATATATTTGTCTTTTATGGTTACATAATATTCCATTGTGTATACATACCACATTTTTTAAACCAGTCCAGGTTCAATGGGCAGCATGGCTGGTTTCATATTTTTGGTACTGTGGATAGAGCTGCAACAAACAAGTTGTGCAGGTATCTTTTTGGTAAAATGGTTTGAGTTCCTCCACGTATACTCTCAGTAGGGAGATTGCTGGGTCATGTGGAAAGTCAATTTCTATTTCTTTTAGAAACTGTCACATTGTCTTCCAAAGAAATTTTGCTAGTTTGCATTCCCACCAGCAGTGTAGAAGCATTCCTTTTTTTCCTCATCCTAGGCAGCACTTATTGTGTGTTTTATTAATGATGACCATTCTTACTGGGGTTAAGTGGTACCTCAATGTGGTTTTAATTTACATTTCTCTGATAATTAGTGAGAGTGAGCACTTTTTCTCTTCACTCTCCCAGCCAGAGGTCCCAGGCTGATGAGAGGTCTTCACTGAACTCAAGCATCTGGGTAGTCAGTGCAGAGCAAAGGAAGTTGCTGGTGGGACACCAGCTTTAAAGGCTGCTCTTGGATTTGACATGTGCTCCTGTGCTCACATCTTACTGCTTCAAATATTGCATGATCACACCCAGCCTCAAATGAGTGAGGAAAAAATCACTTCCCACATTTCCAGAAGGGACTACAGGTGCAGCTAAGGACTGCCACAGACAGGGATGTGTCCAGGCCTGGGGCCAAGGTCTGCTGAGGGATTTCTGGGAGGAAGTGCCCTATCAGATATAGGGGAATCCTTTTCCTTCTGCTGGCCTTTCTCCCCACTTGAATATGTTTGTGTTAGGATGTGATTTTTGGGAGCTGCAGCAGCCACCTTGAAGCCAGAAGGCAACACCAACAGCTAAGTATCACAGAGAAGGAGCATAGAATAGGTCTGAGCAGTGGTGACACTCTGGAGCCCCTGCACCAAACTCTGATCTGCACAAATTTAGGCTTTGTTTATGGGACAATGGAGTCACTTTTCTGCTTAGGTCATGATTAGTCATTTGATTACTTGAAACTGAATGAGTCCAAATGGATACAATCACACTTTTCACTGGAGCAGCTGGAGGTTCGCTTGACAAGTACAGTTGCTGACAAACTGCTAGAGACCGGTACACAGAGATTATTTGCAGAGTCGAAGTGCAGGGACATGTCCTTTCACACTGCCTTAGTGCCAGTCTCTGTGCTTTGTCCTGGGTCATGGGGATGCAGCTAGCCTCAGGGTTAGTTGGCAACACCACAGGAAAGCTTTCACTTCTGCAGTTGGAAAAGTGGTTGGTCAAAGGCTCAAGACTGTGGTCTTCATGCCATATGTGGGCAGAGCCTCCCCAAGAAGGGTCCGATGCAGAGAAAGAGGAGGGGAACATAGGAGGAGAGGAGTGTCTGTTAGGAGCCCAGGACCCACTTGTGCTTGCAGGATGTACAGGGAGGCAGGTTGTCTCACCTTGGGTCTTCCTGGCCATATTGATGAAGTCCTATCACCGCACGTGGTGTTTCCATGTAGTATCATGTCAATCCATGGGCTGTGTCTCCTGCGTTACTCTAGACAAGACCATGGCACCTGCTGTGGCAAGAGGGTACAGAGAACTCGTCTGTTCCTCAGGATTCCTGAATGAAAGTAGTGCTAGAAACCCAGGATGTAATTAAATGTGGAAAACATAAGAAGTCTGCAGTTGGTAACAGAAATTAAAGTCACTTTTAAAGGGCTCCCTTCCCTCTCATGCCCTTAATGAAGGGAGCTTTAATTAAGCTACATTAGAATCTGACAGTTTCACTCACTTTAATGTGATCCATCGTGAGTCAGATGACATTGGATCATGACTGAACTAAGATGACACATCAAATGGTGTCTCTTGTGCACACCAGGCTGAACACTGGAGTCTAGGATGATGTGCAAAGATAAAGACCCGCGGACTTTTAGCTTGGAAAGGAAAGAGGAAAGACAGTTCAATGCTGTAAGATTATGGCAGGCAAGTAAAGAGATAAATAAGGATGGGCGCTGTGCTCACGCCTATAATCCCAGCACTCAGAGAGGCAGAGTTGAGAAGACTGCCTGAGCCCACAGGTTCAAGACCAGCTTAGGCAACTTGGTGAGACCTCATTTTTCTTAAATAAATAAATAAAAATAAAATAAAATATCTAAGAAAAATTAAAAAGTATTAAATAAAATGACCAGAATCTTTGAAAACCTTAGAGGAGATGCTGATTTAAGAGGTAGGTGGTAAAATTATGTACCATCTTCACTAAGTTGCAGAGAGGAAGGGAATTCCAGCCCCTGGAGCTCAGGTGTGGGATGGACCAGAGCCCAGAAGGCGTCAGTCAGACTGTCTCACGTCAAGACACAAAAACTAAGGAGCTGCAGGGTGTTCCCTCCCTACCCTCTCCTCAAGAAGCCCTAGCCTGTGTTCAGCAGGTAGTGTGTAAAGCCTACAGTTTGGAGCTAAAACTTGGAGCAAGAGCTCCAAGCCCCAGGTGCTAGACTCTGGAGTGGGTTGAATGGTGACCCCATAACAAACATCTACATCCTAACACCTGAAACTTTTGAATGTAACTGTATTTGAAGAAAGGATCTTTGCAGATGTAACACATTTGAGACTTTCAGCATGGACTTTCTTGAATAATAGATTCTCCAGATGGACCCTAAATCCAATGGCAAGTGTCCTTATGAGAAACAGAAAAGGGAAGACAAAGACACACACACACACACACACACACACACACACACACACACGAAGGCCATGTGAGGAGAACACAGATATTATATTGATGCAGCCACAAGCCCAGGGCACCTAGGGTCACCAGAGCCTGGCAGAGCCAGGAAGGATCCTCCCTGGAGTCTTTGGAGGGATTGTGGCCCTGCCCACTGCTGGATTCCAGACTTCTGGCCCCCAAAACTGTGAGAGGACAAACTCTTGTGCTAAGCCCCAAGTTGGTGGCGATTTGCTGCAGCAGCTGCATGACATGGTACCAGTCCCTCCTCATCCATGCTTCAGACCCTTTAGGGTCCTGAGTTGAGACATTCTTCTATGCTGCCTGGCTCTTGTGTTGGAGTTTGGGGTCTGTGGGGATAAAGCAACCCCCACAGGCTTGCTTAGTCTGAGAAACACTCGTCCCCTGGGCCTCTGGCAGTGGCAGTGACCAGGTCAAGCCCTGACCATCCTCACCAAGACCTCCCCAGGCAGTCCTCAGGGAGGCTGTTGGCCTCACTGACACTCAGAACTGGCTGTTCTTCTGCGAGGTCCTTATTGAGTGACTGCTGTATGCAGGGTCCTCGCCTGCCAGACTCCATCCCAGGAAACTCAGCCGGCCACCAGCCAGTGAACAGGTGGTTTCAACTTCACATTCAGGCCTACAGCTCTTCAAAGACTAAAGCCAGAGTCCAGCACCATGCCTTGCTGTCACTCTGCAAATATGCATTCAGCAGCAGTCTTTTGATCTGTTACATAACCCTCCTTAAGAAAGACTGTGTGTGCCCTTGGCACCTGGTATGTAAAACTGGGAACAAAATGCTGCAGGGGTGTGTCATGGAGGCTGACGTTTCCAACACATGTAGAGCTGGTGAAAAGCAGTACACTTTCTCGTTGCTGTGAGTGTCTTCTAAATCCCCCGGCACTTTTCTCAGAGTGTACGATGAGTGTGAGGTTTCCATATGAGTTCCCAGCGTGGTTAAGACACGCTCCCCTGGGGTCTTGCCCATAGTTCATTGAGCATGCACTGTTCAAAACTACCTTTTGGACCTTCCTGAAGACCTCAACCCCCTGTCATTATCCTGTGCCAAATACCCAGGTCACAGGAGGGTGATGGGGGGAGAGCTCTTCACCTCAACTCTGGGTTTTGTTCTGTCCTGATAGAGTTCCTTGAGAAGAGGAAACAAGCACAGTAAGGAACCACCTATCCCCAAAGAAGAATTCCCCAGCACATACTCCAAGAATCCTCTGGTAAGCTCAGAAGGACAATAGGCCAACAGCAAAGAAACATGGGTTAAAGCATTAAATGTTTCTGGCTGGAAGCAGTGGTTCACATCTATAATCCCAGCACTCTGGGAAGCCAAGGCCAGAGGATCACTTGAGAAGTTTCCTGGGCAACACAGCAAAATCCTGCTTCTACAAAAAATAAACATAATTTTTACTTTTTATTTTTATTTATTTATTTTTTTTGAGTTGGAGTCTCACTCAGTCGCCCAGACTGGAGTGCAGTGGCCGCTTCCAACCACCGCAGCCTTGACCTGCTGGGCTCCGGCAATCCTTGCACCTCAGCCTTCCAAGTAGCCGGAATTACAGGCATGCGCTACCATGCCCGTCTGATTTTTTGATTTATTGTAGAGACGAGGTCTCGCTGCCCAGGTGGGTCTCGAACCCGTGGGCTCAGGCAATCCACTCACCTCAGCCTCCCAAAGGCACGGGATTACAGGCTGAGCCACCGAGCCTGACTAAACATAATTTTTAAAATAAAATAATAAATATATCAGTTTCTTCAGTGCTTTAGCATTAAGGCATATTCCCATGATAATTCATTCTGCGATGAGATTTTTGGATCAATGCCAGACTCAGATAGCCTGTCTCAGACAGAATAGACATGGGGAACACACCAGCAAAGAGATGGTGAGATATCTGGGCTCATCCTCAGCCACCCACTGCCCAGGATGCCTGTCCCTGGTGGCCATCACTGCTCATCCTTAGGACAGCATTTGCCCTCCTCATTCCATCCCAACATCACTAAGACTCATGGAAGGCAATGCCATCAGAATGTGGTGTCAACGCATCAAACATTCAGGGAACAATGCAGCAGAGAAAACGTGACATTTTCTAAAACGAACTGTGTGAGTGGAATATTGTTTTGCCCAAAAACTGACCCTTGAGGTGTGTGGATGTGGACAATTGAGGCAAGGGGCTCTTCCTCCATCCTTCCCTGCTGGTCACTTAACAGGTGTCATGAGACACACAGGAGAGGATATGTGTCCTGAAAACAAAAGTAGCATCCTCGTCGACTGCCTTTTTTGAGTTTATTATCAAAATACACCCCTCACCAACAGATGCCTCAAATATTTATGAGAAAAAAGTGGGTATGTTCATTTGAGTTAACACAAAGACAGAAGGAATTATAGCAGGGTGGAGGACAAAGGTGATTGGATAGAAAGCCATACATACTACCTCAGGGCCACCTATCCTGTGGCAGAAAAGAGGGGGTCTGTGAAGTTTGGAAGGGTGGAGGCTGGGGGGGATGTGCCTAGCTGGGATGGGATGAGACCCTGCAGAGCAGAGCCCACCCATGGGCTGCTCTGCTTGGAGACCCCAGAGCAAGTACCAAGCCCAGGGGTTTGGGCATGTTGTAAGGTGGAGGATCCCAGGACCTTTCGTGCAGAGGGTCTTAGGGTAATCGATGTTCCTGTGTCTGTGCGTCCCTGAGCTCAGCACATGGTGCCTGCTGCTCAACAAATGATTACTGACTCTGTGTCCACAGAAAGGCCAAACAAGTCACTTTTTAGAGCGAGGCAGTGACCAGCATATTATTTTAGAAAAGCTAGTTTTAAAAAATGTATTTCAAAGGACGACAGTGTTTTTAAAGTCTAATTTAAACTTTTAAGTTCTTCACAGATGTTTGCTGGAATCATTTTCTAAAATAGAAATGGCACAATCTGCATTGTGCTTGGACTTCCTGGTTTCTTTGTTTCAGTTTTTAAGAGTTGCTACAATTCCTTCTGCCTTGTGATACAGCTGAGGTCCTCATTGCCAAGGCAAGTGAGCTCTGATTGGTGGTTCAGGTGAACCAGCTCTAATTGGTTGGTTCAGGTGAGCTCTGGTTGGTTGGTTCACATGAGCTCTGGTTGGTTGGTCCAGGAGATCTTTGATTGGTATGTCCAGGTGAGCTATCATTGGTTGGTTTCTAAACCCACAGGAAAAAAAGTGCATTTTGGGGGAACTCAGTGTATTTTCAAACCCTAATCAGTAAATGGCTTTTGGGTTCTGTTTAATGGTGAAATTTTATTTTATTTTATTTTTTGAGTTGGAGTCTCACTCTGGAGTGCAGTGGCCGCTCCCGGCCACCGCAACCTCGACCTGCTGGGCTCCAGCAATCCTTCCGCCTCAGCCTTCCAAGTAGCTGGAACTACAGGCAAGCGCTACCACGCCCAGCTAATTTTTTGATTTATTGTAGAGATGAGGTCTCGCCAAGTTGCCCAGCCGGGTCTCGAACCCGCGGGCTCAGGCAATCCACTCACCTCAGCCTCCCAATGTGTGGGATTACTGTCTGAGCCACCGAGCCCGACTGTATTTTATTTTTTAAATGTGGGGTACATGTGAGGATTACCATGTAATTAAGTTGTATACAGGTATGGTTTGGACTTCAAGCAAGACTTCCTTCCCCCTAGTAGTAGACATGGTACCCAATCGGTGGTGGGTACCCATTTCTCCCCACAATCCCTCTCTCCTTTAGCAGTGCCTGGTGTTGTTTGTGTTTGTGTGCCCAATGTTTAGGACCAGTTTATGAGCAAGAAAATGTGGAACATTATAGCACTCAGTAAATAATCTTTCAGTAACAGGACAGAATTGAAGACCAAAAACTGAAAGAGGCATGAGACTGGTTTCTAGTCTTACTTGCTAGAATTATGGTCTCCAGTTTCATTCATGTTTCTGCAAAGGACATGATTTTGTTCTTCTTTATGACTGTGTAGTATTCCATTGTGTCCATGGACCACATTTTCTTCATCCAGACCACTTTTGACGAGCATCTGGGTTGGCTCCATGTTTTTGCTATTGTGAGTAGTGCTGCAGTGAACATGTTTGTGCCGGTGTGTTTTTGGTAGAATGATTTATGTTTCTCTGAAAGTGAGCTTGCTGTTGCTCCATTTGTAGTGTTCTGAGAAAACACTACACTGCTTTCTGAAAAGGTTGAACCAGCTTAATTCCCTCAAACAGTGTAGATGCATTCTCTTTTTTCTGCAGCATCGCCAGCACCTGTTGCTTTTATACTTTTTAATATCTATGTTAAACTTTTTATACTGTTTTAAATTGATCACCTGAGCCCAGCAGATTGAGTCTGTGATGGCTGTGAGCATGACACTGCACTCCAGCCTGGGTGACAGAGTGAGACTGCAACTCAAAAAAGTATTTAATTGGATAATTAATTAAGCCTAGGCAGTCACTCAGACTCCATCTTGAAAGATTGGCTCTTTCAGGTTCACATTTGCTCACATTGGGGACACAGGCATTGTCCCCAACCAGAAGTCTTACCTGGCAACTGCATATTGTAAGGTGGTGGATCCCGAGAAACTCTTACACAGGAACACAATACACATGTGCTAGGACAGCTCCAGTGACACAATATGCAGTAATGACTAATTAGAAACCATTTAAATGCTCTTTAGGAGAGATATAATTAAACTTCAGCACATTCATGCTCTGCGATCCTGGATGGCAGGGAAAAACAGGCAAGATGTGGATTGGGGGGAGAAATCAGATTGCAGGGAAATACATCATATCTTCCTGGGCTGCCTGCAAGAGGGTGTAATTCCAGCCTGGAAGTTCAGGGTGGACTGGAGGAGAAGGTCTTTGTGACTGATGGAGGGTAAGGGGTCATAGCCCATCAGACTGGGAAGGGAAACATGACTTTCAGGTAAAGGGAACAGCAAGGTACAGAAAACGAGGAAGTGCTGGTCATGCATGTGCAGGACAAGCAACTGGAAAATAAAGGTCTTTCCTGGGATACACTGGAGATAGCTCAGAAAAGTGGACAGGACTCAAACCAATTATATGTAAACCTTTATGTCTTGCTCAGAATTTTGGACTTACTTGCTAGACAGTGAGGAACACTTGATAATTATTATCTTCATGAGAATAATTTGGTCTGTTTATGATGTAGCCAGATTCCTGAAGTAGACTGGAAGACACATGGAAATGAAACCAGACTGATGACAGAGAGATCTTTGAGGAAACTGATAACAACCTAGTGCACTGATGATGCTACATCAAGTAAAAGATTACAAACAGGTCTAATAACACCTTAAAACAGGTATAATAATTGGGCATATAATTTTGTTGTCCAACACAGGACATTTCAGAAAATAAAACATGGTAGCCAGAGAGCCATTTGGACAGAAGAAATAAATCGGCATTGCCCCAAGCAAACTGGGAGGCGTGGTTACCCTCCCAACAAGAAACAAAGAAGAAGACTAACATTGGGAAGATACCCATACAGTCACATGTGACTCATACCTCCATGCACTCGGGGCCACATCTTCCTTTCCTGTATCCTCAGAGCTGGTTTCTTGCCAGGAACTTTATGGCACTGAGTCAATGATCTTTAAATAAATGGATGTCACATGAAGCAGACCTGAAGACAATCAACTGAAAGAGGCATGAAGCTGGCTCCTATGATTGTGGCTACTTTGTGCATAACAACATTATCACAAGAATCACAGAGACAGGGAGGGCAAGTGCATTCATAGGAGGGCAGGTAGGGTGGAGTCAAGTACGATTGAATATGTGGGTCTGCAACTCATGGCTGAGATCTGGATCATAGATATGGATTTGGGAGCCTCCTGGTTAAGGCCCAGGGGTTAAGTAAGGTTCTCTGAGGAGGGTGCATGTGTTGAGGTGAGGGGCAGAAAATAACTCATAAAAGTATGGAGGTTAGCAGGGGGGCAAAAGAAGAAATTAAGAGAAAGATAGGTGAAGAAGGAGTGACAGGAGACACAAAAGAAACCTTCAGAAGGGGTTGCATCAGTGACAGCAGGTGTCAGGGTCAGGCACAAAGGCCAGATGTAGGCACCTGTAGTAGAAGATAGTAAGGTCCCCTGGAGCCAAAGGACCAAACTGTGTTTCTGGGGCTCTAGTTTATGAAATTAATTCTTTCAGTTCCCTAAATTCCAATCACCTCACGTGCTTATTTAAAATTCAAATGTTGGACTTATTCCCATGCCTCGTGAATCAGAATATTTCTGGACAAGTTTCAGGAATTTTGACATGTTTTTCAAGAGATTCTGAAGTTTTAGGATGCTAGGATAGTATACGAGCTTTCTGCCTGAATTTTGAAGACCAAGAAATAAAAGGTGGGCTTAGAAAGAGAAAAAAATTCTGGCCTGAGAACTGTGGGTTGGAAAGTAGAAGCAGTCAATAGTAATACATGACAGAGTCAGGTGGATGCCAGGACCCACATTTCACTGGGAACATGCTTCTCTTCTGAAGAAAATACTAGAGTGCATTCAAAGAGACTTTCTGTGAGATGAAGAGAACAATCCACAGGTGCTCAAGTCCTTCAAGCCACAGTTGATGCATTTCAGTCATAAATGTTGACATGTGATGTGTAAGAAGATAGAGCTCTTCTCTCTACAGTGAAGAAGACACCAAAGATACATAAGCAAGGTAATAAAATGAATGTGGCTAGCGCACCAGAGAATAAAAGTATGAGGAAAATGATGATTACGCAGAGATCCTGGTAATCATTCAGATTGGTAACCTTAAGGACTTGGATGGAGATATCAGACTGGATCTCAAAGACCTTTGAGATAGAATTGACGGATCATAGTAAATGATTGTAGGCAGTCATGTCAAGGGGAAATGAAAGTTTTCTCCCTGGGCTATAGGAAAAAACATGTCCAGAACAAAACAGACTGATTTAGGACGAGAGAAGTAAAAAAAAAAGGACCCATCATTCCAGAAAACTTGAACACACATTCATCACGCATTTGGAAACTTTCACAGGTCACACGTGTTAGGCAGTGCGATGGCTCATTGTATGTGTCAACTTGACTGTGCTACAGGAAGTCCAGATTAAATGTCATTTCTGAATGTGTCTGTGAGAGTGGAAGGGGTTTTCACATGTGATCACTATCTGACTTATTGGACTCAGTGGACCAGATTGCTCTTCCCAACAGGGGTGGGTGTCACCCAATCCCCTGAGGGCCTAGATAGAACAAAACACAGAGAAAAAACCTCTCCCCTTTGCTCCCTCCCTTCTTGCATGCCCTATGCCTGGTACGTAGGTCTTCTTCTGCCCTTGGACTGGGAGTCACACCCTGGAGTCTCCTGGTGCTCAGACTTTTGGTCTTAGACCTGATCACACCACTAACTTTCTTGGATATTCAGGTTACAGACAGTAGGTGGGGGGCCTTCTCATCCTCCATAACCACACACATCAATTCATCATAGTAAATCCATACATAAACAAGTGTGTGTGTATATATATGGAGGGTGCCGAAAAAGTATACGCAACTTAAGAAAGGAAAAAAAAAACTATTAAAATTGTAATGCTCAATACATACTGATAACAAAAGATGAATCCAAGTTACATTTGACATCTGCAAGTACAAGAGCTACTCAAAGTGATTCCCATCAGCATCCAGACACTTCTGATGATGGTGAACGACTGCAGGACTTGTTCCTGGACAAGGCCTCCCAGATCTTCCTTTGTGCACATCACACACAGTCCCATGCATCTCAAACTTATCATGAACATGTGAAATTGTTAAGCATGTTGGAGGTTCTGTTGCATACTCACGCCTCCATTGTCACACTTCCACAATGCTTTCAAATTTCAAATAACATTTCAAAGTGGTCTTGTGCACCTCTAAAAACCGTACTTCCACCATTTTCTTTGACTATACTGCCTATCGCATGGTGATCCTAACATTCATTTGATAAATGCTATCTCTTTATTGAACGACATACTAAACTTTGCTACCATAATTCAATTCAGCTTTGAAAAGTAATACATAGATAATATCCCTTAAAACATGTATATATTTTTTGCCCCCCCACCCCAGTATGTACTTGAATACAGGCTGTAAGCTTTGCAAAAGGTAGTTTCTTCTTAGATTAGTTAGGTGGATGCCAAAAAGAAAACAGGTAATTTAAGGGACAAGAAAGCATTTTCAGAAAGTCTTCAACAGTCAAGTTCTTGACATGAACAAACATGTCACAAGCTTACAGTGTTCCAACATATTACAAAAAGATTTGTGAGGTGTAGATATGTTCACCCTTGTGTGATGACAGACACTCCCATGCATGGACAGAAAGATTTACAAAAACACACTGCTCTGCACAGTGCAGACCCCTGTGATAAGACTTCAAATCTTCCTGGAGGGAAGCACACTGGGGTGAGGGGTTGAATGCAGCTTATTTTATTCAGCTTCTTATGTTAACAGATTAGAGAGCACCATAGCTCAGTTAAGTTCATGCCACCCAGAAGTGACTACAGATTCAATGAGGCTTTGAACAACCTGGTAGGGAACCAGTGGCATTCACTCTTTCTTCCTCTGTGTAGACAAGAACAAAGTAGCTACCAGAAGCATGCCAGAGCTTATTCCAGGTAAAAATGCCAAGAAGCAGTGATAACATTTTTTTCTTACTTTTGTTATTAATTTTTCATTAAAGATGGAGTCTTGCTCTGTCACTCAAATTGAGGTGCAGTGGTGTGATCACACTCCCTGCAGGCTCAAACTCCTTGGCTCCAGCCGTCTTCCTGCCTTAGACTCTCCAGTAGTTGGGCTAAGGGCTTATGCTATCACGTCCACTATTTTTTTTAATTGTGTAGGGACAGAGCTACCTAGGCTGGTCTTCATCTCCCGGCCTCAGGCAATCTTCATACCTCAGCCTTCTAAAGCATTGGGATGACAGGCATGTGTCACTGTGCCACACTAGATATAATGCCACACCAGACATAATTGACACTGAGTTTGATGAATGGAAACTGAAACTCAATAGTATGTTTTGCATATATTATGTATTTGTGAAGTTAGCAAGAAAACTATAGAAATAGTGGCAATGTTTGTTCCTGTGATATTGAATTAGTGCTTCTGCACACGTCTATTGGGAGTTTTGTGACATAATATGGTAAGATTATTATTCTAACTTATT
This sequence comes from Carlito syrichta, assembly GCF_000164805.1. Taxonomy (NCBI): domain Eukaryota; kingdom Metazoa; phylum Chordata; class Mammalia; order Primates; family Tarsiidae; genus Carlito; species Carlito syrichta. Next base: position 484 of record NW_007233512.1, on the reverse strand, counting down.
GCAACCACTGTATTTGTCCTCCTTCATTACAAAACTGTAGGCAGTCTTTGTGTTGTGGCCTAAATACGTTGATGCAAAGAAGACTTTCAAATGAATTATCTTCATTGGTACTAATAGAATAAAGGTGAATTACTTTTACTTGAAAGTATTATTCTCCTTGTTCAGGTTGGTCATCCCAGCTTTCCATTTAACATTATATTCATCATAAAAATCAACCAAATACTTAACAGTTCCACACTGAGGGACATGATTACATATCCCACTGTATCTGACCAGAAGATCCACTGTCTGATCCTGGAAAGGATATGTGTTAATTTGCTGTGTTTCAGATTGGAAGTTTGCATGTCATGAAATCAACTGAGGATACTAGTGTCAGAACTCTGACAATCACGTATCTCAGTGATTTTTCAAATTTATATGTAGTCAAAAAATCCTTTGTTCAAACATCACCTTATCTGGAAAAGAAATGTGTAAAGTGAGGAAA
>NW_007233511.1:0-9117 GCF_000164805.1 Carlito syrichta | reverse complement strand
TTAGACAGCTGACTTAACTCATCGACTTAACTAGCTAGCAAGCTGACTTGACTAGCTGACTTAACCAGCTAGCTACCTATCTAGCCAGCTGGCTAAACTAGATGCCTTAACTAGCAAGCTATCTAGGTAGCTATATAGCTAGCCAGCTGACATAACTAGCTGACTTAACTAGCTGGCTAGCTGAAATAACTGGCTGACTTATATAGCTAGCTTCTTAGCTAGCCAGCTTACTGACCTGCCTGCTAACCAGCCGTCTTAACTTGCCAGCCAGCTGGCTAGCCAGCCAGCTAACCAGCTAACTTAACTATCTTACTTAACTAGATAGCCATCTCACTAGCCAGCTGGCTTAACTAGCTATCCACCTAGCTAGCCAGCTTTCTAGCCAGCTCACTTAACTTGTTGACTTAACTAGCTAGCCAGCAGGCTAGCCAATTAACTGAATTAGATAGCTACCTACCTAACCATTTGACTAGACAGCTGTCTTAACTAGCTGACTTAACCAGCTAACCAACTAGCCAGCCATCTGACTTAACTAGCTAGCTACCTAGCTAATCAGTTGCCTAGCCACTTGAATTAACAAGCTGACTTAACCAGCTAACCAGCCGTCTATATTGCGGACTCAACTAGCTGACTTAACTAATTAGCCATCTTTCTAGCAAGCTGACTTAATTAGTTGACATCACTAGGTAGCCAGATGGCTAGCCAGCTGCATTAACTAGCTAACTACCTGGCTAGCCAGTTGGCAAGCCACTTGAACTAACTAGCTGACTTAACCAGGTAGCTAGCTGGCTAGCCAACTGACTCAACCAGCTGACTTGACTAGTTAGCCAGCTGGCTAGCCAGCTGACAACTTGCTGGAATCACTAGCTAACCAGGTTGCTAGCCAGCTGACTTAACTAGCTAGCTACCTATGTATCCCGCTGGGTTTCTGCTGACTAAACTACCTAGATACCCAGTTAACCAGCTGGCTAGCAAGTTGACTTAACGAGGTGACATAGTTAACTAGCCAACTAAATAGCCAGTTGACTTAACTAGATAGCTATCTGGCTAGGTAGCTGGCTAGCCAGTTAACTTAACTAGCCAGACAGCTGACTTAACTATCTGACATAACTAGCTAGCTACATAGCTAGCCAGCAGACTTTACTATCTGAAATAACTTGCTAGCTACTTAGCTATCTATCTATCTAGTTGGTCAACTTAATGAGCTGACTTAAGTAGATAGCTAGTTGACATAACTAGTTGACTTAAGTAGCTAGCTACCTAGCTAGCCAGCTGATTTTCTAACTACCTGAAATAACAGGCTAGCCAGCTGGTTTGCCATCTGACTTCACTAGATTTTATCTAGCTAGCGAGCTGGATTGTCAACTGACTTAACGAGGTGACTTAAGTAGCAAGTCAACTGGTTAGCCAGCTGACTTAACTAGTTGATTAATGAGATAGGCAGCTATCCAGACAGGTGACTAAACTAGCTGGCTTAACTAGTTATCCAGCTGTCTACCAGCTGACTTAACTAGCTCTCTACCTCTCTAGCACCAGAATAGCCAGATGACTTAATAGCTGACTTAATTAGGTAGCTAGTTGGCTAGCCAATTGACTTAACTAAGTCACTAGCTAGCTAGACGGCTGGCTAGCCAGCTAACTTACCTGGCTGCCTTAACAAGCTGGCTTGCTTTCTAGCCAGTTGAATTAACTAGCTTGCTACATATCTTGCCAGTTGGCTATCCAGCTGAATTAACTAGGTGACTTATCTAGCTACCAGCTGTTAGCCAGCTGACTTAAATAGCAAGCTACCTAGCTAGCCAGCGGGCTAGTCAACTGACTTAACTAGGTGACAACTATTTAACCAACTGGATACACAGCTGACATAACTAGCTATCTACCTAGCTAGTAAGCTGGCTAGCCAGCTGACTTATCTACCTGAATTAACTAGCCAGCCAGCTGACTAGCCAGCTGAATTATTTGCCTAGCTACCAAGCTAGCCAGCAGACTAGCCAGCTGACTTAACAAGATGACTTAACGAAGTACCCAGCTGGCTAGCCAGCAGACTTAACTAGCTAGCTACTGAGATAGACAGCTTGATAATCAGGTAAACTAACTAGCTGGCATAACTAGACACCTGATGGCTAGCCAACTGACTTAACTAGCTATCTACCTGAAAAGCCTGATGGCTTGACAGCTGACTACCTACCTAACTGACTGGACAGAAATCGGATTTAACTAGGTGACTTAACTATTTAGCCAGCTGGCTAGTCAGCTGATTTAAGTAGTTAGCTAGCTTGCTAGTCAGCAGCCTACCCTGCTGACTTAACAAAGTGACAACTAGCAAGCCAGCTGACTTAACCAGCTGGCTTATCTAGCTAGCTACCATGCTAGCCAGCTGTCTTAACTAGCGGATTTAGCTAGCTAGCTACCTAGCTAGCTATCATATAACTAGCTGACTTAACTAGCTAGCTGGCTTACATATTCAGCTGACCTGACTAGCTAGCTTCCTAGCTAGCCAGCTGACTTAACTAGCTGAAATAACTAGCAAGCCAATTCGCTACCCATCTGATGTAACTAGCTTTTTAACCAGCTAGCCAGCTTGCTAGACAACTGACTTAACGAGCTGACTTAACTATCCAGCCAGCTGGCTAGCCAGCTGACTAAGCTAGGTGACTTAACTAGGTGACCATATGGCCAGCCAGCTGACTTAATTGCCTAGCTACCTAGCTAGCCAGCAACCTAGCCAGCTAATTTAACTAGCTGACTTAATGAAGCAGCCAGCAGGATAGCCAGCAGACTTAACTAGCTACCTACCTGGCCAGACAGCTGGATAGCCAGTCTGCTTAACTAGCTGACACAACTAAATAGCCTGATTGCTAGGCAGCTGAATTAACTAGCTACCTACCTACATAACCCACTGGCTTGCCGTCTGACTTAACTACCTACCTTCCTTGCCAACCTGCTGGCCAGCAAGCTGACTTAACTATGTTACTTATCTAGCCTGCCAGCTGGATAGTCAGCTGCCTTAACTAGCTAGCAACCCTGCTTGGCAGCTGGCTAGCCAGCTTTCTTAACTAACGTAACTACCTAGCCAGTCAACATAACTAGTTGACTTAACTAGCTAGCAAACTAGATAGCCAGCTGACTGAACTAACTGGCTTAACTAGCTAACTACCTAGCTAACCAGTTGACATAGTTAGCTATCAGCTAGATACATAGCTAGTCAGCTGACTTAAATATTTAGCTAACTAGCTACTTACCTAGATAACAAGCTGACTTAAATAGTTTGCTGCATAGCTAGCTAGCTGACTTAACCAGCTATCTAACTAGTTAGCTTACTCGTTATCTAACATGCTAGCTAGCTAACATAATCATCTGACTTAACTCATTAGCTAATGAGCTAGTTAGCTGACTCTACCAGCTGACTTTACTCGTAAGCTAGCTAGCTAGCTATATGACTCATCCAGCTGACTTAACTTGTTACCTAACTAGCTAGCTAGCCTACTCAACCAGCTGAGTCAACCTGTTTGCTAACTAGCTAGCTAGCTGAATCAAACAGCTGACTTAGCCCATTAGTTAACTAGCTAACTACCTGACTCAACCTGCTGACTTAACTCAATATCTAATTAGCTTGTGCTGTCTTTACCATCTGACTTAATTAGAAAACTGACTTAACTAGCTGACTTAGCTAGTTGACTTAACTACTTAGCTAGCTGACTTCACTGGCTGACTAAACTAGTTATCTAGCTGACTTAATTACCTGAATTAAATAGTTAACAAACTATATAACTAGCTGAATACCTAGCTGACTTAAGTAATTAGCTACTAGTTAGGTAGCAGACATAACACCAGCTTAAATACTAGCTAAATAGTGAGCTAGCTGACTTAGCTAGCTGACTTTACTAGCTAGCTGGTTAGCTAGGTGAATTAGCTAGCTGACATAACTAGTTGGCTAACAAGATAGCTAGCTGACATAATGAGTTGGTTAATGAGTTAGCTAACTGTTTGAACTAGTTGGTAAACGAGTTAATTAGCTGACTTAACTAGTTGGTTAAGGAGTTAGGTGACTTAACTTGTTGATTGACGAATTGGATAACTAGTAAGCTGGTTTAATACATTGGATGACTACTCGGGTGACTTGTTAACTGGCTTAACAAGTTGGCCAAATAGTCGGCCGAATAGTTGGCTTTTTTTAAACTAGTTGACTGATGAGTTGTTCCACTATTTGGCTTGGTAAACTACTTGGCTTGCTGGTGTACTGACCTAACTAGTTGGCCGACTAGTTAGTTGAGCTAAATTGTCGGCTGACAAGTTGGCTGACAGGACAGCCAATTGATTAGCTGACTTAACTAGTTGGCCAGATAGTACGAAGACCAGTTAGCTGACTTAACTTGTCAGTCATTCAGTGAGCCAACAAGTGAGCTGACTTAACTAGTCAGCCAGCGAGTGAGCAGACTGGTCAGCTTACATAACTAGTTGGCCCGCGAGTGAGTCGCCAGGTCAGCTGACTTAACTAGTCGGCCAGTGAGTGATCCAACTTGTCAACTGACTTACTTGTCGGCCAAGAGTGAGCTGACTGGTCAGCTGACTTTAGTGGGCATGCGAGTGATCGACAAGTCAGAAGACTTAACTAGTCGGCTGGCGAGTGAGCTTACCTGTGAGCCGAATTATTCAGTCGACTTGCAAGTGAGTTGACGGGTGACTTTTTTTAACTAGTAGGCTGGAGAGTGAGCTGAATGGTGAGCTGACTTAACTACTCAGCTGGCGAGGCAGCCGACTAGTTAGCTAACCTGTTGGCCTGCGAGTGAGCCGACAAGTTAGTTGTCCATTTGGCTGGTGAATGAGCTGACTAGTTTGCTGACCAGTTGACAGGCAAGCAATCCAACTAGTTAGATGACCTGATGGAAAGCATGCAAGCCCACTAGTTAGCTGACCAGCTGGCTGAGTTGTTGGCTGACTAGTTAGCTGAGTAACTAGCTAATTTGCTAGCTGACTTAACTTGCTAGCTGGCTAGATAACTGACTTAACTCACTGACTAGCTAGTTGGCTGGCTAGCTGGCTAGACAGTTGACTTAACTAGCTTGTTGCCTGGTTGGCTAGACAGCTAGCCAGCTGGCTTCTCTAGCTAGTTACATGGCTGGCTAGCTGGTTAGGCAGCCAGCTAGCTAGCTTGTGGGGTGGCCAGCTGGCTAGACAGTCAGCTTAAATAGTCACCTGGCCGACTGCACAGTTGGATAGCCAGCCGGCTTTACTAGTCAGCCATACTGCCGGTCAGCCGGCTAACCAGCTGGCTTAAATAGCTGGCAACCTACATGACCAGCCTGCTAACAAGCCAGCATATATTGCCAGGCACCTGACTAGTCAGGCAGCTAACAAGCTGACTTAACTAGCTGACTTAACTAGATAGCCATCTGGCTAGCCAGTTGGATTAACCAGTTATCCACCAAGATAGCCAGCTGGTTAATTGGCTCACCTAACTCAGTGACTTAACTTGCTATCCAGCTGGCTAGCCAGCTGAGTTTACTAGCTAGCTACCTAGCTAACCAGTTGTCTAACCACTTGAACTAACTAGCTGACTTAACCAGCAAGCCAGCTGGCTAGCCAGCTCACTCAAGTAGCTGACTTAACTAGTTAGCTAGCTGGCTAGCCAGCTGACTTAACTAGCTGACATCACTAGCGAGACAAGTGGCTAGCCAGTTGACTTAACTAGCTAGATACCTCCATATCCTGCTGGATTGCCAGCTGACTTGACTACCTAGCTTCCTAGCTAACAAGCTGGCTAGCGAGCTGACTTAACTAGGTGACAACTAGCTAGCCAGCTGTCTAGCCAGCTGACTTAATTAGCTAGCTACCCAGCTAGGCAGGTGGCTAGCCTGCTGACATAACTAGCTGACTTAACTAGCTAGCCAGCTGATGTAACAAGCTGACTTAACTAGCTAGCTACCTAGCAAACAAGCTGACTTTACAAGCTGAATAACTAGCTAGCTTTCTTGCTAGCTATTAGCTAACTAGCCAACTTAACTAGCTGAATTAACTATCTAAATATCTGACATAATTAGCTGACTTAACTAGCTGGCTACCTAGATAGCCAGTTGACTTTACCAGATGAAATAACTAGTCAGACAGCTGCCTAGTCATCTGAATTAACTAGCTTTCATACTAGCTAGCGAGCTGTCTAGACAACTGACTTAATGGGTGACTTAACTAGCTAGCCAGCTGGTTAGCCTGCTGACTTAACTAGTTGATTAATGAGCTAGGAAGTTGACCAGACAGATGAATAAACTAGCTGACATAATTAGTTATCCAACTGGCTAGCCAGCTATTTAACTAGCTCTCTACCTCTCTAGGAACCTGGCTAGCCAACTGACTTAACTAGCTGACTTAGTTATCTAGCCAGCTGGCTAGCCAACTGACTTAACTAGGTCATTAACTAGCTAGTCAGCTGGCTCAGCTGACTTAACTAGCTGTTTTTACTAGCTGATCTGCTTTCTAGTCAATTGAATTAACTTGCTTGCTCCACAGCTAGCCAACTGGCTATCCAGCTGTATTAACTAGGTGACTTACCTTGCTAGCAACCTATCAAGTGAGCTGACTTAACTGGCAAGCTCCCTAGCTAGCCAGCTGGCTAGTCAGCTGACTTAACTTGGTCACTTAACTAGCCAGCTGACTAGACAGCTGACATAACTAGCTAGCTACCTAGCTAGCATACTGGCTTGTCAGCTGACTTAACTAGCTGAATTAACTAGTTAGCCAGTTGGTTAGCAAGCTGAATTAATTGACTAGCTACCTGGCTAGCCAGCAGTCTAGCAAGCTGACTTAAATAGCTGATTTAACGAAGTAGCCAGCTGATAATACAGCAGACTTAACTAGGTAGCTACCTAGCTAGACAGGTGAATAGACAACAGACATATCTAGCTGACATAACTAGACACCTGATGGCTAGCCAGCTGACTTAACTAGCTACCTACATACAAAGCCCACTGGCTTCCCAGCTGACTTTACCTAAAAACCTAGCTAACCTGCAGGCTAGCTAGGTGATTTAACTACGTGACTTAATTAGCTAGCTAGCAGGATAGCCAGCTGACTTAACTAGCTAGGTATCATGCTAGGCACCTGGCTAGCCTGCTGACTTAACTTGATGACTTAACTAGCTAGCAAACTGACTTAACTAGCTGACTTAACTAGCTAGCTACCTAGCTAGCCAGCTGACTTAACTAACAGATTTAACTAGATAGCTTCCTAGCTAGCAATCATAAAGCTAGCTGAAATAACTAGCTGACATATCAAGCTATCTAGCTGGCATATTTTTCTGACTTAACCAGCTAGCTTCCTAGCTAGCCAGTGGACTTAACTAGCTGAAATAACTAGTGAGCCAGCTGGCTACCCATCTGACGTAACTAGCTTTTTAGCCAGCTAGTCAGCTGTCTAGACAACTGACTTAATGAGCTGACTTAAAAACCTAGCCAGCTGGTTAGCCAGCTGACTAAACTAGCTGACTTAACTAGCTGTCCAGCTGGCTAGCCAGCTAACTTAATTGCCTAGCTACTTAGGTAGCAAGCAGACTAGTCAGCTGATTTAACTAGCTGACTTAATTAAGTAGACAGCTGGCTAGCCAGCAGACATAACTAGCTAGTTTCCTGGCTAGGCAGCTGATAGTCAGCTGCCTTAACTAGCTGACATAAGTAGATATTCTGATGGATAGCCAGCTGACTTAACTAGCTACCTACCTACATAATCTGCTGGCTTGCCAGCTGAAATAACTACCTACCTACCTAGCTACCATTCTGGCCAGCCTGCTGACTTAACTAGGCTACTAAACTAGCTAGCCAACTGGGTAGCCAGCTGCCTTAACTAGCTAGCTACCTGGCTAGGCACCTGGCTAGCCAGCTGTCTTAACTAACTGACTTAACTAGCTAGCCAGCTGATATATCTAGCTGGCTTGACTAGCTAGCTACCTAGCTAGCCAGCTGACTTAACTAGATGAATTTACTAGCTGTCTTAACTAGTTAGCCAGCTGGCTGGCCACCTGACTTAACTAGCTATCAACCTAGTTAGCCAGCTGGGAAGCCAATTGAATTAATTAGCTGACTTAACTGGCTATCCCACTTATTAGCCAACTGACCTAACTAGCTTGTTACCTAGCTATCCAGCTGGCTATCCAGCTGACATAACTACTTGACTTATCCAGCTAGCCAGCTGGCTAGCCAGCAAACTCAACTAGATGGCTTAACTAGTGAGCCAACTTGCTAGTCAGCTGACTTAACTAGCTCTCTACCTAGCAAGTTAGCTGGCTAGCCAACTGAATTAACCAGCTGTCTAGCCAACTGAGTTAACTACCTCGCTATCTAGCTAGTCAGCTTGCTACCCACCTGACTTAACTAGCTGACTTACATACCTGGCCTTATTGCTAGTCAGCTGAATTAACTAGCTTGCTATATAGCTAGCCAGCTGGCTAGCCAGCTGACTTAAATATGTGACTTAACTATTTAGCCAGCGGACTAGACAGCTGACTTTACTATCTAGCTACCTAGCTAGCCAGCTGTCAAGCCAACTGACTTAACTAGATGACATAACTAGTTAGCCAGCTGGCTAGCAGGCTGACATAACTGTGAGGCTACCTAGTTAGACAGCTGGATAGCCAGCTGACTTAATTAGATAGCTACCTACATAGTTCGCTGGTTTGCCACCTGACATATCTACCTAGCTAATTAGTCAATCAGCTGGCTAGTGAACTGACTTAACTAGGTTGTTTAATTAGTTGGTTAACTGGCTAGCCAGCTGACTTAACTTGCTAGCCACCCAGCTAGGCAGCTGACTAGCCAGATTACAACTTGCTGACTTAACAAGCTAGCAAATTGATTTAACTAGCTGATTTAACCAGCTAGATACCTAGCTAGTCAGCTGGCATAGGTAGCTGACTTAACTAGTTAGCTATGTAGTTAGCTATCTAGCTAGACTGCTGATTTAATTAGCTGACTTAACTAGCTAGCTAGCTGAGATGACTGGCTGACTTGTGTAGCTAACATTCTTGCTAGCCAGCTGACTTAACTAGATGAAATAAATAGCTAGCCAGGTGGCTAACCATGTGACTTAACTACCTTTTTAACTAGCTAACCAGATGAATAGCCTACTGAC
>NW_007233510.1:0-869 GCF_000164805.1 Carlito syrichta | reverse complement strand
TAGAGATGAGGTCTCGCTGCCCAGGCGGGTCTCGAACCCGCAGGCTCAGGCAATCAACTCCCCTCAGCTTCCCAAAGGCACGACATTACAGGCTGAGCCATCGAGCCCGGCTTGATCTCTGTTTTGATTTCATCATTGACCCAGGAGTTGTTTAGCATCATGCTGTATAGTGTCCATGTCTTTGTGAGTTTTGGGGGGACCTTGTTGGTGTTAATGTTTATTTTTATTCCACTGTGGTCCGAGAAGGTGCATGGTAAAATTTCAGTCCTTTTAAATTTGTTTATGCTTGATTTATGGCCAAGTATGTGGTCAATCTTAGAGTATGTTCCATGCATTGATGAGTAGAATGTGTATTCTGTGATCTTTGGATGGAGGGTTCTGTAGGTATCAATTAAGTCCATTTGATCAAGAGTCACATTGAGGTTTTGGATCTCATTACTGATTTTTTGTCCTGATGATCTGACTAGGGTTGTGAGTGGGGTATTAAAGTCCCCAGCTATGATGATATTGGAGTTGATATCTTTTTTTAGTTTACCTAGGAGTTGCTTTATGAAAGTTGATCCTCCTATGTTCAGTGCATATATGTTTTGGATGGATATTTCTTGTTTATGGATTGAACCTTTTATCATTATGTAATGGCCTTCTGTATCTTTTTTAATTTTTGATAGCTTAAAGGCTATTTTGTCTGAGATTAAGATCGTGACTCCTCCTTTCTTTTGTGTTCCATTTGCCTGATGATTAGTTCCCCATCCTCTTACTTTGAGTCTGTGAGTGTCCTTTCTAGTGAGGTGAGTCTCTTGAAAGCAATAGATTGCTGACTGATGATATTTTATCCATTTTTTCATTCTATGTCTTTTCAGTGGTGCATG
>NW_007233509.1:0-9090 GCF_000164805.1 Carlito syrichta | reverse complement strand
CCAACTACTTAGCTAGTTAAACTCATTTGTGGACTACTCGGCCTACTTGTTAGCTGGCTCAAGTCAGCCGTGTAGTCGGCCGACTAGTTAGCTGGGTTAACTGGTTGACTGAGTTGTTGCCCCACTAGCTAGCTCACTTAGCCAGTTGGCTGGCTGCTTTCCTGATCTATTTAGTCAGCTGACTAGTAGGCCAACTAGTTAGCTGGCCTAACAATTCGGCCTACTAGCTAGCTGAGCTTGTCAGCTGAAAAATGGGCCAACTAGTCAGTCGTTTGGTTAGTTTAGTTAACTACTTGACCGTCTAATTCACCTACCGGTTAGCTGACTTAACTAGTCGGCGGGCAAGTGAGCCAACTGGTCAGCTGAATTAAATAGTCGGCCGGCAAATAGTGAGCTGTCTGGTCAGAAGACTTATCTACTCAGCTGGCGATGGAGCCAACTTAACTACTCGCCTGCAAGTGAGCCGAAGTGTGAGCTGCCTTAACAAGTAAGTTGATGAGTGAGCTTACCGGTGAGGTGACTTAACTACATGACTGGCGAGCAAGCCGATGAGTTAGCTGTCCTGTTGGCATGCGAGCAAGCCAAAAACTGAGTTGGTCTGTTGGCTGGGGAGTGAGCTGACTAGTTAGCTGACCTGATGGAAAGCGAGCGAGCACACTATTTAGCTGATCAGCTAGCTGAGTTGGTAGCCAATAAGTTAGCTAAGTATCTAGCTGATTGGCTAGCTGACTCAACTAGCTAGCTGACTATCAAGCTGACATAGCTAACTAGCAAACAAGCTATCTATCTCTCTAGATAGCTGACTTAACTAGTTAGCTAACTGGCTAGTTAGCTGTCTAGCTGACTTAACTATCTAGCTGACTAGCTGGCTGACTTGCTAGCTGACTTAACTAGATAGCTGACTAGCAACCTGACTAGCTAGCCAACTTAACAAGATAGCTGACTACTAGCCAACTTAACAAGATAGCTGAATAGTTACCTGACTTGCTGCCTGACTTAACTGGCTAACTGGTAAGCTAGCTGACATAACTAGCTGACTAGATAGTTGGCTGGCTAGCTGGCTTAACTAGCTAGTTACCTGGCTGGCTTTCTGGCTAGGCAGTCAGCTAGGTAGATAGTGGTCTGGCCAGCTTTCTGGCCAGCCCGCTTAAATAGCCAGCCGGATGTCTGGACATTCTGATAACAGGCCAGCTAAACTAGCCAGCCACCCTGCTGGTCAGCCAGCTAGCCAGCTGGCTTAACTAGCAGGCCACATACCTGTCCTGTTTGCTAACCACCCAGCATAACTTGCCAGCCACCAGTAACCAGCCAGCTAACCAGCTGACTTAACTAGATAACTTAACTAGCTATCCATCCGGCTAGCCAACTGGATTAACTAACCAGCCACCTAGCTAGCCAGACGACTAACCAGCTCACTAAACTTGCTGACTTAACTAGCTAGCTAGTCAGCTAGACAACTGACTTAATTAGCTAGCTACATACCTAGAAATGTGGGTAGCCAACTGACGTAACTAGATGACTTAACAACAGTTATTCAGCTGTCTAGCCAGCTGACTAAACTTGCTAACTACATAGCTAGCCAGATGGCTAGCCAATTGAATTAACTAGCTGACTTAAGCAACTAGCCAGTTGGCTAGCCAACTGACACAACAAGTTGACCTATCTCGTTAGCCAGCTGGCTAGTCACCTGACTTAACTAGCTGAAATCACTAGCTAGCCAGGTGGCTAGCCAGCTGACTTAACTAGCTAGCTGCCTATGTATCCCGCTGGCTTTCCAGCTGACTTAACTTCCTAACTACCTAGCTAGCCAGCTGAGTAGTGAGCTGTCTTATCTAGCTGACATAAGTTGCTAGCTAGCTCTATCAACTAGCTAGCTTCCCAGCTAGTCAGCTGGATAATCAGGTGACTTAAATTGCTTATTTAAATAGCTAGCCAGCTGACTTAACTAGCTGACTTAACTAGGAAGTTACCTAGCTTGCCAGCTGACTATACTACCTGAAATAACTAGCTAGATAGCTAGCTAACTAACCGAATTAGCTAGTTGATTTAACTAGCTAGTTACCTGACATAAATAGCCAAATTAACTAGTTAAGTAGCTAACCAGCTCACTTAACAAGCAAGAAATAACTAGATAGCCAGCTGTCTAGCCATCTGACTTAACTAGCTTTTTAACTATCTAGTGAGCTGGCTAGGCAACAGACTTAATGAGGTGATTTAACTACCTAACTATCTGGTTAGCCAGCTGGCTTAACTAGTTGATGAACGATCTAGACAGCTGCCCAGCCAGGTGACTAAACTAGATGATTACTAGTAATCCAGCTGGCTAGCCAGCTGACTTGACTGGCTCTCTACCTCTATAGCCACCTAGATAGCCAGCTGACTTAATTGGCTGACTTAATTAGCTAGCAAGGTGGCTAGTCAACTGACTTAACTAGGTCACTACCTAGCTAGCCAGCTTGCTAGCTAATTGACTTAACTAGCTGTTGTAACAAGCTGGCCTGCTTTCTATCTAAGTTGATTTACTAGCTTGCTACATAGCTAGCCAGCTGGCTATCCAGCTGAATTAACTAGCTGACTTATCTAGTTAACCAGCTGTTTAGCCAGCTGACTTAATTAGCAAGCTACCTACCTAGCCAGCTGGCTAGTCAGCTGACTTAACTAGGTGACTTAACTAGCTAGACAGCTTTCTAGACTGCTGACATAACTAGCTAGCTACCTAGCTAGCAAGCTGGTTAGCTAGCTGACTTAACTATCTGGCTTAACTAGCTAGCTAACTGACATATCTAGCTGACTTAACTAGCTAGTTTCCTAGCTTGCCAGGTCACTTAACTAGCTGAAATAACTAGTGAGTCAGCTGGCTGCCCATCTGACATAAATACATTTTTAACAAGTTCAGCCAGCTGACTAGACAACTGAATTAATGTGCTGACTTAACTAGCTGTTCAGCTGAATAGCCAGCTGACTAAAAAGTAGCTGAATTAACTAGCTGGCCAGCTCTCTAGCCACCTGAATTAATTGCCGATCTACCTAGCCATAAAGCAGACTAACCAGCTGATTTAACTAGCTGACTTAAGGATGTAGCAAGCTGGCTAGCCAGCAGACTTAACTAGCTATCTACCTAGCTAGAAACCTGATTAGTCAGTTGACTTATCTAGCTGACATAACTAGATAGCCTAAAGGCTAACCAACAGAATTAATTAGCTACCTACCTACATAACCCGCTGGTTTGCCACTGAGTTAACTACTTAACTACCTAGCTAATCTGCTGGCCAGTGAACTGACTTGACTAGGTGACTTAACTAGTTAGTGAGGTGACTAGCCAGATAACTTAACTAGATAGCTACCCTGATAGGAAGTTGGCTAGCCAGCTGATATAAGTAACTGACTTAACTAGCTATTCAGTTGACTTAACTAGCTCACTTAACTAGCTAGCTATCTAGCTAGCCAGCTGACTTAACTAGATGACTTAACAAGCTAGCTAACTAGCTCGCCAGATGGCTGGCCAGCTGACTTAACTAGTTGATTTAAACAGCAAGACAGATGGCTATCCAACTACTTAATAGGTGACTTAACTAGCTAGTCAGCTGGCTGACCAGCTGAATTATCTAGCTGATTTAACCAGCTAGACAGCTTGCTAGCCAACTGACATAACTAGCTAGCTACCTAGCTAGACAGCTGGGAAGCCAGCTGAAATAACTAGCTGACTTCACTAGCTATCCACCTGGCTAGCCAGCTAACTTAACTAGCTCGCTACCTAGCTAGCCATCTGGCTAGTCAGCTGACTTAGCTAATTGACTTAACCAGCTAGCCAACTGACTAGCCAGCTGACTCAACTAGCTGACTTAACTAGTTAGCCAACTGGGCTAGCCAGCTGACTAACTAGCTCTCTGCCTAGCTAGCTAGCTGGATTGACAACTAACTTAACTAGATGGCTTAATTAGGTAGCCAACTGGCTAGCCAACTGACTTAATTAGCTCACTACTTGGTAGCTAACTGGCTACCCAGCTGACTTAACTAATTGACTTAAATAGCTGGCCTGCTTGATAGTCGGCTGAATTAACTCTCTTGCTCTCTAGCTAGCCAGGCAGCTAGACACCTGATTTAACTACTTGACTTATGTAGCTAGCCAGCTGTCTAACCAGCTCTCTTAATTAGCAAACTACTTAGTCAAATAGCTGCCTAACCACCTGACTTAACTAGGTGACTTATGTAGCTAGGCAGCTGGCTAGACAGCTGACTTATTTATCTAGCTTCCTAGCTAGACAACTGTCTTGCCAGATAAATTAACTAGGTGACTTAGCTAGCTAACCAGCTGGCTAGCAGGCTGGCCTAACTGCATACTTACCTAGCTAGCCAACGTGAGAGCCAGCTGACTTAATTAGCTAGATACCTATGTAGCCTGCTGGCTTGCCAGCTGACTTACCCAACTAGCTACCTTGCTAACAAGCTTTATAGTGAGCTGACTTAACTAGGTTACTTAACTAGCTACCTCACTGTCTAGACAACTAACTTATCTATCTAACTACCCAGCTAGCCAGCTGACTAGCCAGCTGTCTTAACTCGCTGACTTAACTAGCTAGCATACACTCTTAACTAGCTGACTTAACCAGCTATCTACCTAGCTATCCAGCTGGCTTAAGTAGCTGATATAACTAGGTAGCCACATGGCTAACCATCTGACTTAACTAGCTTTATAACGACATCACCAGCTGGATTGTCAACTGACTTAATGAGTTGACTTAACTAACTAGTAAGCTGGCTACCAGCTGACTGAACTAGCTGACTTGACCAGCTAGTCAGCTGGCTAGCCAGACGACTAAACTAGCTGGCTACCTACCTACCCAGATGGCTAGCCACCTGACTTACCTAGGTGACAAGTTAGCAAGCTGGCTAGCCAGCTCACATAACTACCTAGCTCCCTAAGAAGCAGGTTAGCCAGCAGAATTAACTAGGTGCACTGAACAGCTAGCCTTCTGGCTAGCAAACTGACTTAGCCAGCTAGCAACCTACATAACCAGCTGGCTAGACAGCTGACTAAACTAGCTGACTTAACCAACTGGGCAGTTGGCTAGCCAGCTGATTTAACTCGCAGACATCACTAGCTAGCCGAGATAGCTAGCTGATTAACGAGTTGTTTAACGAGTTAGCTAACTGTTTTAACTTGTTGGGAAATGAGTTAGCTATATAGCTGACTTAACTATCTACTTACCTAACTTGCCAGTTGATTTGCCAGTTCTATTAACTAGCTAGCCAACTGACTTAACTAGCTTGCTACCTAGCTAGCCAACTGCCTTAAATTGTTAGCTACCTATCTAGCTACCTAGCTAACAAGGTGATTTAAATAGTTAGCTGGCTATCAAGCTAGCTGACTTAACCAACTAGTTGACTAATTAGCTTATTTGCTATCTAACTTGATAGCTAGGTGGTTTCATTATCTGACTTAATCATTAGCTAACAAGCTAGCTAGGTGACACAACCAGCTGACAACTCGTTAGCTAACTAGCAAGCTGACTCATCCAGCTGACTTAACTAGTTAGATAACTAGCTAGCTAGCCTACTCAACGAATTGATTCAACCCGTTTGCAAACTAGACAGCTAGCTGACTCAACCAGCTGATTTTACCCATTAGTTAAATAGCGAACTGCCTGACACAACCTGCTGACGTAATCTGTTATCTCACTAGATAGCTAGCTGTATTAGCCAGCTGACTAATTTAGAAAGCTGACTTAACTAGATGACTTAGCTAGTTGACTTAACAATGTCGCCAGGTGACTTAACTGGCTGACTTAACTAGTTAGCTAGCTAACTTAACTACCTGAATTAAATAGTTAGCTAACTATTTAACAAGTTGATTTAATAATTAGCTAACAAGTTAGGTGGCAGACTGAAGTAACTGACTTAAATAGTTAGCTAACTAGTGAGCTAGCTGACTTAGCTAGCCAGCTATTTAGCTAACTGATTTAGCTAGCTGACTTACCTACTTGGATAACGAGATAGCTAGCTGATTAACGAGTTGTTTAACGAGTTAGCTAACTGTTTTAACTTGTTGGGAAATGAGTTATCTAGCTGGCTTGACTAGTTGGCTAACGAGTTAGCTAGGTGACTTAACTTTTTAGCAGATGAGTCTGCTGACTACTTAGCTCGTATTCCACGTTGGCTGACTACGTGGCCGACTTGTTAAATTCCTTAACAAGTTGGACCACCAGTCGGCCTACTAGTTAGGTCGGTCAACGTACTGACTGATGAATTGGCACAGTAGTTAGCTTGGTTAACTATTTGACTGACAAATTGACTGACCTAAATAATCAGCCAACAAGTTCACTGACTAGTTAGCTGGCCTAACTAGTTGGCTGACTAGTTAGCTGAGCTAACTTTCAGCTGACAATTTGGCCAACTACTCGGCCAATTGGTTAGCTGACTTAACTATTTGGCTGGCTACTCAGCCTACCGGTTAGCTGTCTTAACTGGTCGGCCAGTGAGTGAGCCGACAGGTGAGCTGACTTAACAAGTCAGCTGGCGAGTGAGCTTACTGGTCATCTGACTTTACTGGGCTGGTGATTGAGCCGACTTGTTAGCTGACTTATCTAGTCAGTCTGTGAGCGAGCCAACTGGTGAGCTGACTTAACTAGTTGGCCGGTGAGTGAGCTGATTGGCCAGCAAATTTAGTCAGCTGGCGAGTGAGCTGATTGGTCAGAAGAATTAGCAAGTCGGCCTACAAGTGAGCCCACCAGTGAGTCGATTTAATAATTGTCTGACGAGTAAGCCGACAGGTGAGCTGCCTTCATTAGTTGGCCAGCGAGCAAGCCAACTTGTGAACTGACTTAACTAGTCGACTGATGAGCAAGCCAACTAGTTAGCTGTCCTGTTGACTTGCGAGCAAGCCGACAAGTTACTTTACCTGTTTGCTGGCTAGTGAGCTGACAAATTTGCGGACCGGTTGGCAGGCGAGGGAGCCTAATAGTGACTGGAACTGATGGAAAGCGAATGAGCCCACTAATTAGCTGACCAGCTAGTTGAGTTGCCAGCAGACTAAATAGCTAAGTAACTAGCTGATTTGCTAGCAGACTTAACTAGCTAGCTGACTAGCTAGCTGGTTATCTAGCTGAAATAACTAGCTAGCAAACAAGCTTTCTAGCTGTCTAGACAGCTGACTTGTCTAGCTAGATAACTGGCTCGTTAAATGGCTAACTTACTTAACTAGCTAACTGACTAGCTAGGAGACTAGCTAGCTGGCTTAACTAGCTAACTGGCTAGTTAGCTGACTTAACTAGCTGAGGAGTTAGTTGGCTGGCTAGCTGGCTAGCCAGCTGACATAATTAGATAGGCACCTGGTGGGCTAGATGTTTAGCAAGCTGTCTTAAATAGTTAGCTACCTGGCTGGCTAGCCAGGTGACTGGCCAGCTGAATTTTTTAGCTGACTTAAACAGCGAGCCAGCTGGCTAGCAAGCTGACTTAACTAGCTAGCTACCTAGCTAGCCAATGGATACCCACTTGAATTAACTAGCAGAATTAAACAGCTAGCCAGCTGGCTAGCCTGCTGTCTCAACTAGTTGACTGAGCTGGTTAGCCAGTTGTCTAGCCAGCTGATTTAAATAGCTGACATCACTAGCTAACTGCCTAGCTAGCTAGCTGACTTAACCAGATGGCCATGTAGTTAGCTTACTCGTTATCTAACATTCTAGCTAGCTGACTTAATCATCTGACTTATCTCGTTATCTAAGGACCTAGGTAGCTGACTCAACCAGCTGACTTAACTCATTAGGTAACTATTTAGCTTGCCTTCTCAACCAGCTGACACACCCATTTGCTAACTACATAGCTAGCTAACTCAACCAGCTGACTTAAGCCGCTAGTTAACTAGCTAACTACCTCACACAACCTGCTGACTTAACCCGTTAGCTAACTAGCTTGCAAACTGTCTTAACCATCTGACTAAATTAGAAAGCTGACTTAACTAGCTGACTTTGCTATCTGACTTACTACTTAGGTAGCTGGTTTTCAGTTGACTTAACTAGCTGAGTTAACTAGCTGGCTATCTGTCTAGCCAGCTGTCTGGCCATCTGACTTACCTAGCTCGCTTAAGATAGCAAGCTGACTAGCCAGCTCACTTAACAAACTAGCTACCTACCTAGCCAGCAGACTAGTCAGCTGACTGAACTAGCTGTCTTGAACAGCTAACCTGCTGCCTAGCAATCTGACTTATCTAGTTAGCTACCTACCTAGCCAGCTGAAGAGCGAGCTGACTAAACTAACTGACTTAACCAGCTAGCCAGTTGCTAGCCAGTTTACTTAACTCGAAGACATCACTACCTAGACAGGTAGCTGTCTAGCTGACTTAGCTAGCCAGCTACCTTCCTTGCAAATTGGCTAGCAAGCTCATATCTAGCAGAATTAACCAGCTAGACAGATGGCTAGACAACTGACCTAACTACCTTGCTACCGATCTAGCCAGTTGTCCAGCCAGCTGATTTAATTAGCTGAATTAACTACCTAGCTACGTAGCAAGGCTGCTGACTTAAATAGTTGGCTAACTAGCTAGCTACCTACCTGCCAGCTGATTTAAATATTTAACTAACTAGCTAGCTACCTAGCTAACAACCTGACTTAAATAGTTAGCTGCGTAGCTAGCTAGCTGACTTAACCAGATAGCTAACTTGTTACCTTGCCCGTTATCTAATGTGTTAGCTAGCTGACAATCATCCAACTTAACTTTTTAGTTAACAAACTTACTAGGTGGCTCAAGCAGCTGACTTAAACCGTTAGCTAACTAGCTGGCTAGCTGACTCATGCAGCTGACAACTCGTTTGCTAACTAGCTAGCTAGCCTACTCAGTCAGCTGACTCAACTTGTTTGCTAACTAGATACCTAGAAGACTCAAGCAGCTGACTTAACCAATTAGTTAACGAGCTAACTACCTGACTCAACCTCCTGACTAAACCTGTTAGCTAACTATCTAGCTAGCTGTCTTAACCAGCTGACTTAATTAGAAAGCTGACTTAACTTGCTGTATTGGGTAGGTGACAACTACTTAGGTAGCTTACTTAACTGTCCGACTTAACTAGTTAGCTAGTTGACTTAAATACCTGGAAT
>NW_007233508.1:0-7430 GCF_000164805.1 Carlito syrichta | reverse complement strand
ACCAGATCTTATTTTCTAAGATCTCTGTTCACTGGAAGAAGACATGGCGAATTCTAGAGCTAGAATAAGACTCGTGACCCTTGGGCATCAAATTGCTCCAGCAAGTCAGAATTTGTTCAAAGACTCATTAGTGCATGTTGAAAGGACAATATAACTAGTTTTAGCAGAATCTCAAAGAGGATGTCTGAGTAGATTTGAGCATCAAAAAGAATGTTAAAGAAAATCAATGACAAATTATGAGGAAGAAAATCCATGAGTTTATAGTGAATAGTCAGAAAGTGAGAGAGAGAGAGAGAGAAGAAAATTCCTTGCCTCTGCTAATAGTGGTAATTCCTTTCTCAGAACATTAATAATTAAAGGGAAAGAGGTAAACTTTAACCTTGTTTTAGAGGAGTATATTTCCTCATATTGACTTGGTGAAGGATGTTTTTCATAATAAAATGTCAGATAACATTAGTAAAATTAGTGGTTAAATCTGAAAATAATTATTTTAGAATGCAGAGGGAACATGAAAACAACAAGAAAATCGCCATACAATACACAAAAATTTAAATCACTGATGTGTATTCAGCCACTATGTGAAAGGTTGTTATGGAATACAATTTTTCCTGCTGTCAATTATCACACAGCAGATTACAAGTAATTGCATAGAGGTTGAATATACTTTTCTACCACAGATATGGCTACCAATAGTTTCACCGAGTGATCAAATTATCACCAACAGTGGGGCAATCTGTCATTTCATGCTCTCTGCTTTGGAGGGAGATAGCATACTAAAAACATTTTATTTAAACCTAATTTAATAAAGCACTCAAATCTACCATTTAATTTATAGAAAACTTACTTTTTAATAACCTGAAAAAGCAAGTTAATGAATATCAAAGTACAACAATCAGAAACGACAATTGGATTCTGGTTTAAAAAGAAGAACTTTAAAGGACTTTGGGGAAAAATGGAAAATTTGACTATGCACTGGATATTCTATGATATGGGGACATTTTCGTTAGTTTTTTTTTTTTTTTACATAAATTAATGGCATTGTAACTCGGAGACTGTCTTCATTCCTATGACACACTTTGACCTGCAAGAGTGAATTATTCTCACTATGGTTTACTTTGAAGAGGTTCTGAACATCACACGTATTTATGCATTTACCTATGTATATATGCCTGTATTTTTGGCAGTGCGGCA
The DNA here is from genome assembly GCF_000164805.1 of Carlito syrichta. Lineage (NCBI taxonomy): Eukaryota > Metazoa > Chordata > Mammalia > Primates > Tarsiidae > Carlito > Carlito syrichta. The sequence continues at coordinate 6,239 of NW_007233508.1, read as the reverse complement.
AAACATCAACAGTTTAGGATACAGAGAGCAACATCTGGATGTCTTGTTAGTCTTTCAAAACTGGGTAATGTTTGAAAATTGCCATAATGAAAAATTGGGGTAAAACTCATATTAAAGTCACATTAGTTTCTTGACTTTTTAATTTGAAAATCAGAGCACTGTCATGTATATAATATACTATGTATTTCTATTGTAGAGTTTTACTCCTTTACTCTAACTGGCTAAAAAGTCCGTTAGAGCCCAGAACCATGCAGAGAACAGATGAGTTCAAACCGTGTATTCGACGAGAGAAAGCACAGAGAAGCGGCAGACAGATATGTGGGCAGTCACAGGTCAGCTCTACGCTCGCCAAAGTGTCCCTCTGTGTTGACTTCATTCACCATACCCAGGTATCTGTATAAACTGGTGACTTCCTCTCTGCAAACTGGATGTCTTTCATTGTCTCTTCCAGTTAAGTTTTAGTGTATCTGCACCTGTCAAGAATCCCTGAAAGAATAGATACCATGGCAAGGCACACGGTCATTTCCATCTCCTTTAAACTCTTAACACCTACTTTATCTTCTTTTCACTTTTTCCCTTTTTTCACTTTTTCCTTATTTACTGCCCATTCCATCTTTTCCTGGATTTGATACCTACACAAAGTTCCCTAAAATTGTCTTTAACCATCCAGTCTATTGTTGTCTTTGATAACTTAGGGATAAGTGCGGGGGTCCAGCCCCTGCCGGGTCATGAGGTTTCCTGAAGGAAAGACGGATAGGCGAAAGACGAAAACATTATACTAGGACACCTGCTTCCTGAACAGATGACAATTTAATGTTAGTTAACTCAGAGCTTTTATACCTTTCATAAAGGGGCAAGACAAAGAAAATTCCTTCACGTACACGTGCTTTAAAAGCTACCACCATCTGGTGGTCTAGAAGCCACAAACAAGCCAAGAACACTATCTACTTTAGTTAATGAGTCTTTATCATGAAGCCAGAAATGACAGCTTTAGTCCAAAGTCCCGAATTACAGTCCTTGAAATGTCTCAAGAAAGTTTCCAAGTGCACATTTCTCCATGTGTCAGGAGTTTTCCCCTCTGGGGCTTCTGTGACCTTCAGAGCTTTGTAATCGCTTCTCCTGTCCAGGTGTCTTCCTTACTCCTCTCTTATCCTGCAGTGTTTATTTCTACAGAGAACTCAAAAGAAGCTTTTCGTGATGCTTCCCAGGCCCCCAAGGTTGCTTTCTGTCTTTAGCTAATTTATCATAAAAGTGTCTGATCAGTATATTATGAGTTCAGTGAAAACCCACTCTATAAATGTTCACTTAGAATTTTAACTATTAAGTAAAAACTTTAATGATTAATCTTCATCCTAAATCTGTGAAAACAGTGTTATAAATCACCTACATAACTCCTACATAAGTGTTAGAAATTATAATGAATTCATAATGAGCTTACTATAAACTTGTGCTTCTAAAAAACCTTATGTCTAAATGCTAAACTGCATAATCCTAAATCAAATAAGGAGTGAAGATACTTATATCATTTATTACTTAAGCAATATCTAGTAACTTATAACCAAGTGCAAGAAAGCATTCTTGATGTGCTTCAGAGTTTAACCCTTGCATATGTAGAAAAGGCCAAGCGGCATAGTGGGAAAATGGGAAAATGAACCATGACGTTCTCAGGTTAGCTGTGAGTACTTCTCAATAACATGCCATTTTCTTCTTCCACGACTGCACAGAATTTCTTCACCCATACCAACAGCAAAGACGGAAGACGGAAGGGCCTCAGGTGCCCGGACTCGCTTTGCCGCCGGGGGTCCTCAGTGCACTTGGACTTTGTCAATCAGGCGGGCCTCCAAGGCTGGCTCCCAACAGATAAGCCTACCTTCTACCTGATTTCTGACTGAGGATTGCAACTCTCTTTAATGTAATTTACCTTGCAGGAATGTTACACAAAATTCAGCATTAAGTAATTGTCATTGTTTTCATTAAGAATTTTCCAAAGCCGGGCTCTGTGGTTCAGCCTGCAATCCCGCGTTTTGGGAGGCTGAGGTGAGTGGATTGCCTGAGCCTGTGGGTTCGAGACCCACCTGGGCAACTTGGCGAGACCGCATCTCTACAATAAATAAATAAATAAATAAATAAATAAATAAATAAATAAAAAATCAGCCGGGCATGGTAGCGCGCGCCTGTAGTTCCAGCTACTCAGAAGCCTGAGACGGAAGGATCGCCGGAGCCCAGCAGGCCGAGGCTGCGGTGACCGGGAGCGGCCACTGCACTCCAGTCTGGGCAACACAGTGAGACTCCAACTCAAAAAAAAAAAGAAAAGAGAATTTTCCAAGCAAAGGCAGTATTAGGGACGTTTGTATTCTTCTAGACAAAGTTTTGCTCTCTGAATGTTCTTTGTGACCAAGGTAAGTTGAGAAGAGCAAATGAGCACCTGGTCATAATACAGGAAGAGGGATGAGAGGAACAGGAAGGAGAGGAGGCTGGGAGCGCTCGTCTTTTGCAGACGGGCTTGTACTTGAACCTTGACTTGTTGAGGGCCAGCCACAGCTGCCTGCGGTTGGACACTCCGATCGATCTGGTCAGTCCTGCGTCCTGACATTTCTCCATGGCCTAGAGAGAAAGAGTTTGGGAAGAATCATTTGTGCACTTGGCATATCAAGACAAATGAAAGGCAGAACTGTGAGAACAACCACTGTCAATATATGACAATGAAACCAGCTGGCCGTGATTATCCAGAAGAGAAAAATTAAAAGAGTGAAAAAAAGATGAAGAAGAAGGGAAAATCAAGAGTAAGAATTTCTGTGTCCTCTTGGGAAGCTAAAGAGGTTATTGCCTATGAAAGGAAAGAGACACTTGTCCTCCTTGTTCCCAGTTCTTTTCCTGCGGGTTTCTCCTTTCCCTTTCAGTCATGTTTCTCCCCACCTTTCAGAAAAATCTCCCTCGCAAAGCTTGTGAATTTCTTAACCCAATAATGCATTCTCATTCTCCCAGGTGGAAGGTGGGAGCCAGAATGACTGCTCTTGTCTTCCTCATCTCTGCTCTCTCCTTCCAGTACTCACTTCCCATGTGGCACAGAGATCCACTGTGTCCAATAGCACTTTTCCGTTTTCATCTGTAGGTGCAAGCTTCTCACTTGGCTGGAGTAGAAACAGTCGTTTTAAAGATGTAATGAATTAACGTGTTCACCCATAGCCATGCTCTCAGGTACATTTAAGGACAATAATGGTCTGGGAGCTATGTGGTACACGTTCCAGAAATTGATCTTTGTAAAGACTTTCGCATATGAAGTTGTAAGAAATGTCTTTAGGAGACAGGTGACTTTTAGTTTCTTACAACGATTACATGCAGAATAAGTACCATTTTTCCACCTTCTAATGGAGTCTTATAGTTGACTTCTGTTACTTTTGTGTTCCCGTGCATTTTCCTCTTGGGAAGTGCCTCTCTTTGACTGGGAAGCACCTTGTTATTCAGCAATATTATATTGACATATTGATCCAGAATATATAATTAGAGTTCCTTATCCCCCAAAACATGTGATGTTCCACGGACAGTACCATGAACCGAATATGGTCCATGGAGGTTGCTTTTAAGATTAATATTGACACTGGAAGTCCCAAGAGAAGCTCTCTTATATTAAAGACCATGAGGCTTAAACTGCCCCAAGGTCACACTTTCTACCAATGGAAAAAGTTGAGACAAAAATCTAAAACAAATTCAGTGGAATGCAGTGATAACAATGAGACAGGATACAATTTTTGGAAATTATGTCAAATTCTTAAATGTAGCCATGCCATTGACTACCATTCACACAGTCCAACGAACTCTCTCAGATACATTAGCCTGAGTAGTTTTCTTTAACTTTAAATCAAAAGTTATACAAAACACAGTAACACCTAAGCATAACTACAACATTCCATCTTGCAAGAAGAGCCAGCAGTAGAAGCAAGGTTTTCCAAGTTCCCGGGAAGGTTTCTCGTTTAAGACCCACCCAGAGTCAGTTTCATCAAACTGTTTCTGCTTGAAATGATGATAATGATGGAGACTCACTGTGTTTCACGTGTGCAGCGGTTTTGTTGGGCACCTCAGCCGCATGAAGCATACCAAGAGATGATGGAATGAAAAACTCATTTTCACAAATTTTGAACAGAAGCTTTGAAGTTGCCGTACACTCTTCTCTTGTAAGCATGCAGTTGAATAGCAGAGAATCCAAATTTACTTGTTAAAAAGGGTGTGAGGAGTGACACTTAGGGTTCTACTCCCTTGTAAGAATTCCTTCATTCCCCTAAGAAAAAGCTTAATGATACCATCCATGTAAACAAAGATCATGCTGACAGCAGAAGTGAAAGAGATTTGATCTCATAAAATGCTACCTGAAGAGATACCGGAAAATGATTAAGACATAGTCCAATTTAAGTTTTCTCAGTGAGTTTTCCAGGGCTGGTCAGGCCAAGTCTGGTCGATGGAAAGTGAACCAAAGCTGCCAAGATTAAAGAATAGAAATTGTGTTGAACGACTCAATTGTGTTAGTTTGCTTTGCCTAATAGTTTGACATTTTTCCACTGCTTGAAAACTGATGACCACTGGCCAAAAGAGTCCCCTTCTAGTATTTTCTTTGCTCCTGGCCTAAGAGAACATTATGATATGTGAGATGTACATTAGCACATTTGCTAAATGAGAAAAATAATTACTCAAAAGGTAGAATTATTACCAAATACCAATCATGCTCATTATCTGAATTATACTTTGCAGAGTTGTCTAATTTTTAAAATTACGTCTTAATGATGTGGGGTACAATTCAGGATTAGGTATATAAGTGGACATCATGCAGGTAAAATTTGGGCCTCCCTTCGGTCCCAACTTTGCCTGGTTTGAGATCAGATACTCTGTTTGATGTTACATTTCCTCCTCTACTCTGGCAGTATCCCGCTACTGCCAATTCCTTTCTTATAGTATTATGGTAAATGTTCAGGGTCCACGTATGAGTGAGAACATGTGGTACTCAGTTCTTTGTTTCTGCAACAGAGCACTGAGTATGATAGACTCTCAATCCATCCAAGTTGCAGTAAAGTCCATATGTTTGTCCTTCTTTAGGGCTGCATAATATTCCATCATGTATATGTACCGCATTTTTTATCCAGTCCAGTTTCAATGGGCAGTATGGTTGGCTCCATGTTTTTGCTATTGTGAATAGTGCTGCAACAAACATGCATGTAAAGGTATCATCTTGATAGAATGATTTTAGTTTCTCCAGGTATATTCCCAATAGGGGGTTCATGGGTCATAGGGAAGGTTAATTTTTAGTTCTTTTAGAAATCACCACTGTGTTTTCCTGAGAGGTGGAGCTAGTTTGTATTGTTACTGGCAGTGTAGAAATGTTCTGTGCATCCTCGCCAGTATCTGTTGTTGTCTGTTTTATTAATGATGATCATTCTTACGGGGGTTAGGTGGTATCTCAATGTGATTTGATTGCATTTCTCTGATGACTAAGGCTGAGCACTTTTTCATGTGTCTGTTGGCTGCTTGTATATCTTCTCCAGAGAAGTCTCAATTCATGTAGTTTGCCCACTTTTTAATGGGTCTGTTTGTTTTTTTCCTTTCGGCATGTGTGAGTTTCTTGTAGCTCCTGTATGCTAGGCCTTTGTCAGGTGTACAGTTGGCAAATTTTTTCCCATTATGTGAGCTGTCTCCTCACTCTCTTGATGATTTCTTTTGCTTTGCAGAAATTTTTAAGGTTGATGAGGTCCCACTTGTCACCCTTATCTCTTATGGCATGAACACCTAGGGTTTTGATCAGGAATTGGTTGCCTACTCTGGGTGTCTCCTGCATTTTCTAATATCCTTATAGTTGAAGGTTTTATAGTTAGGTTGTTGATCCATTTAGAGTTGATTTTTGTGTATGGTGATAGGTAGAGGTCCTGTTTCAATCTTCTGCCTGTGGTCAGTTGTTTTCCGAGCACCATTTACTGAATAGGTTCTCTACTCCCCAGTGGCTGTTGGTGGAATCTTTGTGGAAGATGAGTTGGTTGAGAAATTGAGGTTTTGCTTCTGGAATCTCTATCTTGTTCCATTCATCCATATGCCTGTTTTTATATCAATATCAGTCTGTTTTGATTACTATAGCCTCAGTGAAGTTTCAAGTCTGGAAGTGGGATATGTCCCACTTTGTTTCTTTTGCTAAGGATTGTTTTGGCTATTTGTGGTCATTTATGCTTCTATAGGAATTTCTGCATTGCCATTTCCAGGTC
>NW_007233507.1:12446-23496 GCF_000164805.1 Carlito syrichta | reverse complement strand
TTGAACAACTATCATAATACTTTAAGAAAAGAATTGACATTAGTGGGAAACTGTGAGGGCATGGGGGGGTGGGAAGGTGGGATTGGCAGCAGTGGGAAACTGCCTGGGGAAGGGGGGACACACCCCATCAACAAGGGTATCTACACAATGATTATTTTTATACCTAACCCTGAATCTACCCCACAATTTTAAAATAAAAAACTTACAGGGGAAAAAAAGGAAATTTAGAAAAATTAATAACAATAGCAAAGCCCACCAAATACAAAGTTTGGTCATGCAACAATAACTTACTGACAGGCTACCATTCAATTATACTTGAGATTATAGTTTAAAAGTGATTTTCCATTCTCTTCTTGAGACCTATATGATATATACACACTACACTATATTCCACATACACGTTTCCATAGTTAATACATTTTCAGAAACTATTGATATTTTTTATTAGAAAACAGGATTTATTGAGAGGACAGAAAAGCTCCCACAGTGGGAGGGGTCCCAAAGGTGTTGTCCTATTGATGTTTCTGGAATAAAATTTATATTATTCTCTATTTTAAGGAGCATGCAAATGAAAATTACAAAAGTAAATATCCTCTCAACTGTAATATGATCAAATAAGTTTACCTACTTAAACCACTGCAATTCAATATCAAATTGTAAATAGGCTAAAGTATGAAGGAAATTATACTTGTGAGATTGTAAATATTAAATGCATGTGTTTTTCACTGAGAAAAATAACTGGGGAACAGTTTATTGATCATGAAGTTGATGGATTAAGTACAGAGTCATATATATATATTTAAGACCTACTTTTAAAAAATGAAAAATGATAATTGGAAGAAGTTAAGAGATAACCTGAAACTTTCAAAGGATAAAATGACTACTGAGATTGGGGAGGGCCAGAATGGCCTACTGAAAACATTGCATGATTGCAGCTTTCGGCAAAAAAGCCTCTATAGAGGAGCAGACCTAGGGCCTTGGGGGTGACTTGAAAACCCAAGCCTGAAATACCAGTTGATCACCTGGAGAAGCCCTGGACAACCCTAGGGGCAGTCCTGACATGAGAATGGAAGAGTCTTTGAAGACAGATGGAGTGAGTGAAAATGACAGCTTTTCTTCTCCACTTACCTCATGTGGGCCTCTGCGAACTCAATTGAGAAAGAGAGCCTGATAACTCCCTCCTGCAACCCTCCCACACCCACTGGGTGCAAAGGGCTGCCCTGGGTGAAGACAGAGGTACCAGTGGATCCCACAAGGAACTTGGGAAACTTCAGTTCCCAAACTTTTGCACTGCAGCCACTAACCTCCTTCATGGAGCACCTCAGCGGGACCCACCCAGTGGTGGTGGTCCATGACACAGGGACAAGCACCCCTCCCTCCCCAGAACCCAGCATGAATGATGCAACCAATTTGAAGATGTTTCACCAGTGCCTTGGCATCCCTGAAGCAAAGAAGCCTCTGCACAGTGCGGTAATAACAGCCTGCCCTCACACAGGGGAAGAAATAACAACCTCCCTCCACTGCTTCCCTCTACCCCTGAGTGAAAGAGGTACTCCTACCCAGATGGGAGTAGGCCAGTCCACAACCCCAAGAGCACCTGAGCCAAAGTAGAGCCACAGAGCCCTGCCCAGTCACTTGCCAACCCTGCTGACAAACCGGCAATCTGGGGAGGAGCCCTCTGTGTAGCTACCCTCGAAGACAGGAGAAAGAATCTAAAATAAAGGAAAGAGCCAGTCTCATTTCTGCCACATTGCACTGGTGAAGCAGCTTCAGATAACCTCCTCCCAAAACACCACCCTTCCTGTCCCTGCTGTCCCATCTCACAGGTGGGTCAGAGAAGGGAAGACGCAACAGTAGCAACCTTATCTAATTAAAATCTACAAAGCCAAAAATAAAAAGAGAAGAATCTGTTCTCACAGATGTGAAATTTCAGTTAAAATACACTGGCGATTCCCAAAGCCTGCATGAGTCAAAACCCAAAACAGGTTTTCCAGACCCAAGCAATGGAACCCATGTAGAACAACCTGACCCTAATGACAGACATAGAATTCAGACTATGGGTGGCAACAACAGTCAGGAGAGCCACAAGAAGAAGAATGCACAAATCCTTCAGACACAAAAACAGTACAGAAAATGAAAGCTGAGCTGGCCAATATAAGAAAGGTCCAATCTGGACTTTTGAAAATAAGGAATTATCTCCTGGAATTTCAAAGCACAATGACAAGCCTTAGCAACAGAAGCAGCCAGGCAGAGGAAAGAATCTCAGAGTTTGAGAATCAAAGCATTGAGCAAAGCCAGTCTGACAAAAACAAGGATAAATAGATTAGGAAGAATGAGCAAAACCTGTGAGAGGTTCATGATTATATATGGAGACCAGATCTATGGTTGCTTGGCATCCTCAAGAGAGAAGGGGAAACTGAGAACACTCTGGAGCAAGACTTGCAAGGTTGTTATCCAAGAAAATTTCACCTATTTTGCCAGAGAGGTGGCTATGCAAATATAACAGATCCAGATAATTCCTGTGAGCTATTATACAAGAAGACCATCCCCAGGACACAATACAACCTCTCTCCACAAGGTGATCATGAAACAAAAAAATTCTAAAGGCAGTTGGAGAAAAGGGACAGAACACCTACCAAGGAAGACCAATCAGAATTTCTGCAGAATTCTCAGCAAAAACCTTACAAACCAGAAGGGACTAGAGTCCTGTCTTTAACAGTCTTAAAGAAAAGCAATTCCAGTCTAGAATTTCCTAGTCCATCAAGCTGAGCTTCATTAATGAAGATTTACAATCCTTCCCAGACATCCAATCCCTTAGAGGATATACACTTCCAGACCAGTCCTTCAGGAAATGCTTAAGAAGGTTCTAAGCACAGAACTGGAAGAATGATTCTATACATTGCAAAAGCACAGGTAAGCAGAGTTTACAGAACATGCAAATCAACCACAAAACCTAAAAGGCACAGCAGCCTCTTAATAGCAATATGACAGGAACAAATTCCCACATACTCCCAGTAACTAACTTAAATGTGATTGGACTGAACATACTTATCAAATGTATAGAGTGGTAAATTGGATAAAGAAGCATAATCTATCCTTCTGCTGCCTTTAGGAAACTCATCTCACTGCAAATGATACCCTCAAGGTCAAGATAAAAGGCTAGAGAAAGATCTTATAGGCAAATGGAAAACAAAAAAGAGCAGGAGTAGCCATTCTTAGACAAAACAGACTTGACGCCACTGAAAGTTAACAAGGACATTGAAGGACATTACATAATGATAAAAGGTTCTATCCATCAGCAAGAAATATCCATCTTGAACTTACATTCACCCAACATAGGAACTCCCAGATTTATAGAATAACCACTAATGAAACAAAGAGAGGACATAGACAGTTATGCAACTATAGTCGGAGACATTAATATCCTGCTAATGGCCTTAGGCCCATCAATGAAGAAAAAACTAACAAGGAAATCAGGAACCTTAACTTGACAGTCAATCATTGGACCAAGTAGACACCTCAGAACATTTTACCCAACAATCACAGAATATATATTCTTCTCAAGAGCACATGGAACACACTCCAAGATCAACCACATATTGACATAAAGTAAGCATGAAAAACTTCAAAAGTTTCTCATCAAGTATCATCTCAGATCACAGTAGAATGAAAATAAATACCATCACCAACAGGAACCCCCCCCAAAGACCCAAATACAAGGAAATTAAACAACATGCTGCTGAATGACTTTTGGGTTAACACAGAACTCAAGGCAGAAATAAAAAGACTCTTAGAAAAAAATGAAAACAAATATATAATATACCAAAACTTCTGGGGTACCATGAAAGTGATGCTGAGATGGAAATTCATAACACTATAAGCCCATATCAAGAAAATACAGGGATCTCAAGTAAACAGTCTAATGTCACACCTAAGGGAGTGGGAAAGACAACAGAAATCCAATCTTAGAAATAATCAAAAAATGAAAATTATTAAAGTCACAGTTGAACTAAATACAGACCAAAAAAAAAAAATACAAAAGATAAGCAAGATGAAAAGATGCTTCTTTGAATGGATACGATTGATAGACCTCTGGCCAGATTAACCAAAAAAGAGAGAGAAAAAAAATTGAAAATTAGACATGAAAAAGGCAATGTTACAAATGATCCTGAAGAAATACAAAGGGCTATCAGAGAGCACTACATACACCTGCATGTGAATAAACTAGAAAATCTAGAGGAAATGGAAGAATTCTTGGCATCACATAACCTCCCAAGATTAAGACAGGAAGATATTGAAACCCTAAACAGACCAATAAATATCAAAGGAATCAACTCAGTAATAAGGAACCTCCCTGTCAAAAGCCATGAACCAGATGGTTTCTCAGCTGAATTTTACAAGATGTACAAGGAAGAATTGACACTAATCCTATGAACCTATTCTAGGCCATTTGAGAAGGAAGGAATTCTTTCTAGTTTGTTCTATGAGGCCAATAGCATTCTGATGCCTAAAAATGGCAAACACCCAACAGGGGAAGAAAATTACAAGCTAATCCTCTGATGAATACAGATTTAAAAATTCTCAACAAGATTCAAGCAAATCACATCCAACAGCACATTTCAAAGATCATCCATAATGACCAGATGGGCTTGATTTCTGGGATACAAGGCTGGTTCGATATACTTGTAAATCAATAAATGTAATCCATCACACAAACAGGTGCAAAACCAAGCACCACATGATTATCTCATAGATACAGGAAAAAGTATTCAATAAAATTCAACATCCCTTCTTGATAAAAACCCTTGAACACCTAGGCACTGAAGGAACATTCCAAAAAAAAAAAAGGAACCATCTATGACAAACCTGCAGCCAATATCATGCTTAATGCTGAAAGCAATCCCTGAAGCTGATAGCATTCCCTGTAAGAAGAACTAGAATGAGACAAGGAAGCCCACTGCCATCTCTCCTATTGAACATAGTACCAGACATCCAAGCCAAAGCAGTCAGGCGGGAGAAGGAAAATAGGGTTATCCAAATAAAAAAGAGGAAGTAAAATTATCCATCTGTGCAGATGATATAATTCTATACCTAGAAAACCCAAGAGATTCTATCAAAATCCTCCTCACACTAATAAATTACTTCAGTAAAGACTTGGGATACAAAATCAACACACAAAAAACAGTTGCATTTCTATTGCTAAATATAGTATCCTTACCCCAGTATTTGTTACTGATGGCTTTGTCAAAGATGAGTTGCTTGAAAGTCTGTGATTTTTGTTTCCATATTCTCTGTCCATCCTGTTCCATCGATATATGTGTTTATTTTTGTACCCATACCACACAACAAACAGGCTGAAAATCACATTAAAAATGCAATCCCATTCACAATAGCCACACACACAAAAAGCAGTATCTTGGCATCCACCTAACTAAAGAGGTGAAAGAGCTTTACAATGAGAACTACAAAACACTGTTCAAAGAAATCAAGGATGTCACAAACAAATGGAAGAACATCCCATGCATGTAGATTAGAAGAATCAGTATCATCAAGATGTCCATCCTATCTAAGACAATCAACAGATTAAATGCTTTACCTATCAAACTACCAGCATCTTTTTTGCCAAACATAGAAAAGACAATACAGAAATTCATATGGAAATTTTTAGTTCCATGGACCCAAATAGCTAAAGCACTCCTCAGTAAAAAAGAAGGAGGCTCGAAGCATCACCGTTCCAGACCTCAAACTTTACTACAAGGCTACAGTAAACAAGACAGTGTGGTATGGGTACAAAAATAAACACATATACCAATGGAACAGGATGGACAGAGAATATGGAAACAAAATCACAGACCTTCAACCAACTCATCTTTGACAAAGCCATCAGTAACAAACACTGGGATAAGGATCTATATTTAGCAAATGGTGCTGGGGAAACTGACTGACCACATGCCAAAGAATGAAACTGGACCCCTATATTTCACCATATACAAAAATTAACTCAAAATAAATCAAGAACTTAAATTTGAAGCCCCAAATTATAAAAGCACTAGAAGAAAACTTAGGGAACACCCTCTTGGACATCAAAGTAGGCAATGAATTTATAGTCAAGTCCTCCAAACCAAATGTAGCAAAAGCTAAGATTGGCAGGTAGGATTTTATTTAGCTAAAAATCTTTTGCACAATAAAAGAAAACTTCAAGAGGGTAAAGAGACAACCCACACATGAAATGGGCAAAAAATATTTGCAAACTATGCATCTGATGAAGGCCTGACATTCAAGATCTACAAGAAACTCAAATGAATTGACAGGAAAAAAAAACTAATAACCCATTAAAAAGTGGACAGAGGACATGAACAGACATTTCTAAAGACATACAAGTAGCCAACAAACATACAAAAAATTTCTCAGGTCCACTAATCACCAGAGAACAGCCAATCAAAACTGTAATGAGATACCTTCTCACACAAGTAAAGATGGCCATCATTAAAAAGTTAAAAGACAACAGGTGTTGGTGAGGCTGCAGAATAAAGGGAACATTTCCACACTGTTGATGGGAATGCAGGCTAGTTCAACCTATGATGCTTTCTCAAAGAACTAAAAGTTGATCTACCATACAATCCAGAAAACTCACTAGTGAGAATACACCCAGATGAACATAAAATATATACCAATAGGATATCTGCACTGGTTACTCATTGTAGCACTAATTACAGTTGCAAAAATTTGGCACCAACCCAAATGCCCATCGAATGTGGACTGGACAAAGAAAATGTGGTACATATATACTATGGAATACTAAGCAGCCATAAAGAAGAACGAAAATTATTTCCTTTACAGCAGCATGGATGCAACTGGAGACCATCATTTTAAATGAACTATTACAAATGAGTACCGTATGTTCTCGCTCATAAGAAGTCCCTAAACATTGGACACATGCGCACAAAGGCAGGATCAACTGACACTGGGCCCTACTAGCATGAGGATGGAGGGGGAATAAAGGGCACACAACTACCCATTGGGTACCATGTCCACTAGCAAGGGGCAAGAAGGCTTGCCAGAAGCCTAGCCTCACCTGCATGCAATTTAATTCTGTAGAGAATACTCGCATGTACCACATAACTCTAAAATTTTAATTTTAATTTACAAAATGACTACTAGGCATTTGGTAAGTATACAAGAGGAAGTGGAGACAGAAGGAATTATACAGAGCATATAACAGATATAATAAACACATTTAGCTGAGGCAGAAGGACCACCGGAGCCCAGCAGGTGGAGGCTGCAGTGGCCGGGAGTGGCCACTGCACTCCAGTCTGGGCAACAGAGTGAGACTCCAACTCAAAAAAAAAAACACATTTACTAAACTTTGCCTGTACCTAATGAGTTATTAGCATAACTACTAGGTAGTTTGATTACAGGTAAAATTCAAAGTAGACAGGCAGTGCCTTCATGATGTAAATGGGCTGATTTATAGTTGGGAAGAAATGCAACGCAACGTTATGTTAAGACACAATGTTCAATCATATAAAAAGTTATAGTCTGAGGAATGTTAGTTTAGCTTTGATATGTCTGCATAACTACATGTTTTTTTTAAGTTGGCAAAGTGCACATTTGAGAAACATAAAAATTACACAAATAACTCATTAGAAAATTTTTTTAAATGTCAGTAATTCACCAAAGCTCCAACCAATCAATGTAAAACGGAGTCTTCCTATTTAAAACATGTAGAAAATAGTTACTGAGTGACTATTATGGGCTTAACTATTTAAAAGTTGTTGTACAAAGCCGGACTCCATGGCTCAGCCTGTAATCCTGCGCCTTTGGGAGGCTGAGGTGAATGGATTGCCTGAGACTGCGGGTTCGAGACCCACCTGGGCAACTTGATGAGACTTCATCTCTACAATAAATCAAAAATTAGCCGGGCATGGGAGCACATGCCTGTAGTTCCAGCTACTCGGAAGGCTGAGGTGGAGGGATCACCGGAGCCCAGCAGGTCGAGACTGCGGTGGCCGGGAGTGGCCACTGCACTGCAGTCTGGGTGACAGAGTGAAACTCCAACTCAAAAAAAATAAATAGCTGTACAATTACCAAGCAATAGACATATTCTATAAAAATTGTGATAAAACTGCTGGATAATAGAATTAAGGAGGTACTCATGTTAGAAAATGATATAATAAATGCTTAACTTAAAAATAGGAAATAAGCTCTTTGTATTATAGACGTATTTAGTTCATTCCTTTAAATAATAAAATCCATATGTGTTATGTGCTTACTTATCACTTACTTATGATTAGGGGTAGAAAACTTGTGATGGTGCAGGGAAATTTTAAAAGTGTTATGGACCCAAGGGTACCTGCATAATGAACATCTGTATACTGAACCATGAAGTGTACCCCACACCTTTAAAATAAAAAAAAATTAAAAGAAAAAATAATAAAGTGTTATGGACCATGGCTAAACTAAAATCAACTAGAAAGTAAGCCAAAGAACCTCAAAGTGTACGTTTAGTTTTGGGGCAATAATATTCCACTTCTAAAATCCAACTTAAATGCAGTTTAATTTTAAAATCATTTAAAATGTGTCAGTTTAGTTACGTTTAACAAATATAGTAAACACATGGGTATCTCTTAAAAATGAGAATGCAGGAGACTTGGAAAAAAATTGTCATATTTCTATTTTCTTTCTACACAGCTAATTATGACCTTTACTTAATATGTATTTTAATTAAACAACTCAGTATTTCACCAAATTAAAAATAATTATATCAGAAATCTGAAAGCCAAGGAAAAAAGGAATATAACTAACCTTTGACATGAAGTTCTCAAAGCTGGCAAGTGAAGACTGTCGTCTTGAAGTAGGGATCCTTACGTTTTCCCCCAGAGTAGCTCTTCTGTTGAGATCTAAACGATCACTATTATATCCAGCACAATGTGACTCTAGGACTAGGCTTGTAGCATGAGTGGCAGGTAAAGATCTGGTTTCTTGTTTCTCAGAAAGTTTGGTATTTATCTCTGATAGTCTCACATTAATTCTGTGAAGAATACAGAAGACAAATGCTTAGCATTTCATTTTCTCTTGTATGACTTGCATGTTTTAAAAAAGTTGCCATAGAGTACATGAAATTTCCCATTAAACCATGTTTATAGCTGCAAATATGCCATAGCATAACTACTATATGCAATTACAGTTTTTAAATTGTTCTAGAGAAGTATATATATTTTGTCAGGGCAGTTGGCTCATGTCTGTAATCCCAGCACTTTGGGAGCCTGAGGCAGGAGGACCATTTCAAACCAAGATCAGTCTTGGCAACATAGTGAGACCCTCAGCTCACCAAAAAAAATTTTTTTTACATAGCTGAATGTGGTGGCATGTGCTTCTAGTCCTAGCTATTCAGCAGGCTGAGGTAGGAGGACTGCTTGAGCCCAGGAGGACATGGCTGAGGTGAACTATGATCACACCATTGCACTCTAGCTTGAGCGACGGAACAACATTTTGTCTCATAAAAAATTAAAACAGGACGAGAACAAGATGCCGACGGCATAGGTGAACTGGTGAGATTTTCTGAATGGACCAAGACTACGTACTGCTGAGTAGACAGATTGTAAAGCAGAGGGGAAAATGAACAAAGTCAGAAGACCCTCATAAGGAAGAACAGGACATTGCACAAGAGAAATAAATGCAACCCCATCTTCCCTCAAAAACAGAATTGAAGAAGGGGATGGAAAGGGGGAGAGGGAGAAAAATCTACAGAAATGAAGAACAAGCAAAAGAAGAGTATGGGTCTCTCCCAGACGCCTGGGAGGGCAGACACTGAGAAAACTGACTTCAGAATGCAAACAATGAAAAGCCCCCAGAATGACGGGTCTCAAACTACATATGTAGATTTCAAAAAAAATAATGGAGAGAATAAAAAGAATTGAGGAGACACAAGAAGAAACTAGGAAGGAGCTGATATCTGAGATAACAGTAATAAAGAATACTGTGAATGAAATAAATAACAAACTGATAAGCATGGAAAGCAGAATTACCCAAGCAGAAGAAAAAATCTCAGAGCTTGAGGACCAAAATATAGAAATAAACCAAACTCTTAAAAACACATAAAATAAGTTCAAAAAGACAGAACAAAACCTTCAAAGGATGAGTGACTACCCGAAGAGGCCTAACTTAAGAGTAATCGGACTCCCTGAGGCAGAAAGAGAAACAGAGACCACATTGGAACAAACCTTCCATGAGATCATTCAAGAAAACTTCCCTTATCTAATCAGTGAAGCAAAAATTCAAACACAAGAGATTCAGAGAACCCCTGCAAGACAACAAATGAGAAGACCAACTCCTAGACTCATAATAATTCGCCTAAACAAAGTAGGCAAAAAAGAAAAAATCCTAAAGGCAGCAAGAGAAAAAGGCCAGATCACCTACCATGAAAGACCAATCAGAATAGCAACAGATTTATCTACAGAAACCCTGCAGGCTAGGAGAGCTTGGAGCCCTATCTTCAAAGTCCTAAAAGATAAACAATTTCAACCAAGAATAGCCTACCCAGCCAAGCTAAGCTTCATCAGTGAGGGAGAATTAAAATCTTTCCCAGATATCCAATCCCTAAGAACTTATGCTGTCACCAAACCATCTCTACATGAAACACTTAAGAAAGTACTAAACACAGATGAAAAGGAAAAAAGAAGAACGTTCTTCAAAAGAGTACAGGGAAAAGAATAAAATATACACAAACCAACCTCCAAACAAAAGAAAGACCAAAGGAAAAAAAAAAGAAAAGAAAAAAAAAAACCAAGTGGAAGAACAACAACTCAATAAGAACTCCATGAAAGGGATGAACTCTCACATTTCAATAATTAGCCTGAATGTGAATGGACTAAACACACCACTGAAAAGACATAGAATGAAAAAATGGATAAAATATCAACAGGCGGTGTGGCCCAAACTCTCTGGGGCTAGCAGGTGAGATAGCAACACCTGCTGGCGATTCAAGGGAGTAAACCTACAGCCCCACTCACGGCCAGATTCCAGGGCAGTGGGAAGTGGGTTCCACATT
>NW_007233507.1:10609-12426 GCF_000164805.1 Carlito syrichta | reverse complement strand
CCCGGCGTGGGGATCCTGTTGCCTGCTCGGAGGCAGGCAGCCATCTTGTTCCTGTCCAGCCCCACCCCCTCTGGGGCGAGCAGCTGAGATAGCACCACCTGCTGGCGATTCAAGGTAACAACAACGAAACGGAAGAAACAAGCTTGAAAAAGACATAGGCCAGAGTGGTGAACGGAGAGTGATATGAACTGTCCTTCACAGCAGATCAGGGGAACTGACCCTAACTGCAAACTAATTTACCAGCTTGAAAAGAAAACGAGAAATCAGACCTGAAAGGACATTGGACTTAAACGAAATGTCTCAGAGTGTGCTTCATTGATTCTATTAGTTTAATGACTTAATTCTATTCCTACTGTATTGTTCCCTTTTTTCTCTTTTCCTTTTCCTTTTCTTCTGTCTGTAAACCATGTCTTTGTATAGAGGAACAGCACACTAATAAGGTGGTTGGATAGCTGGTATGTTAGCATCACTATATGTTTTATTTTTGTTTGTATGAGAGTTGGTTCGACTGTAGCTGTGGTCTATTGTTTTTATCTGTTTCAGTATAGGCCTCTCTATTTGTTGGCACACTCGTTTGTTTCCCCCCTTACTCCTCTATCTCTCCACTCCCCTCTTCAACCCACTATCTGCTCCATTCTCTCCCCTCTGCTAACCACATTTTATTTCAGGGAGTAAACCTACAGCCCCACTGCATGGACAGATTCCAGGGCAGTGGGAAGTGGGTTCCACATTATCCACACGCCTGTCAGTGAATACCAGGACCTTCAGACAGATTTTGAATCACAGGTCTCCCCTTAAGTAAATCTCAAAACTGCAAAAAGGACCACCTCCAACCTACAGTGCAACTGCAGAATTGAACAAAGTAAGAGGACACACATAAAGAATAAAAGATGGAACAAACAGAAGTAAAACCAATCTCTTGACCCCTGAATAACAGAATTAAAGAAGACGATGACGTGGAGAGAAGGAAAAAGTAGGGAGGGGGAAAAACCATACAAATGAAGAAAAACCAAAAGAAGAATATAGGTCTCACACAGACCCCTGGGAAATCAGACACTGAGAAAACAGATTCTGGAACACAAACAATGAAGAGCCCCCAGAATGACTGGTTACATGCAACAAACCCAGACATCAAGACATTAATGGAGAAAATTTAAAAAATTGAGGAGAGAAAAGAGGAAAATAGGAATGAGCTGATGTCAAAAATGACAGCAGTAAACAATACTGTGATGGAAATGAACAACAGACTAATAAGCATGGAAAGTAGAATTAGCCAAGCAGAAGAAAGAATCTCAGAGCTTGAAGACCAAAACACAGAACTAACCCAAACTGTCAAAAGCATAGAAAAGAAGTTCAAAAAGACAGAACAAAACCTGCAAGAGATGAATGATCACTTCAAGAGACCAAACCTAAGAGTAATTAGGCTTCCTGAGGTGGAGAGAGAAACAGAAACCACACTGGAACAAACATTTCATGAAATCATTCAAGAAAACTCCCCTCATCTCATTAAGGATGAAAAAATTCAAACACAACAGATTCAGAGAACCCCGGAAAGACAACAAATGAGAAGACGAACTCCCAGACACATAATAATTCACCTAAACAAAGTAGCTATAAAAGGAAAAATCCTAAAGGCAGCAAGAGAAAAAGGCCAGACTACCAACCAGGGAAAACCAATTAGAATAGCAGCAGATTTATGCACAGAAACCCTTCAGGCCATGAGAGCCTAGAGCCCTATCTTCAAAGTTCTAAAACAGAAACAATTTCAACCAAGAATAACCTACCCAGCCAAACTAAGCTTCATAAGTGAGGGAGAA
>NW_007233507.1:0-10351 GCF_000164805.1 Carlito syrichta | reverse complement strand
CTTGAGAGACTCACCTCACTAGAAAGGACACCCACAGATTCAAAGTAAGAGGATGGGAAACAAACTTTCGGTGAACGGAAAACAAAAGAAGGGAGGAATAGGGATCTTAATTACAGACAAAATACACTTCAAGCTATTAAAAATCAAAAAAGATACAGAAGGCCACTACATAATGATAAAAGGCTCAATCCATCAACAAGAAATATTTATCCTAAACATATATGCTCTCAACATAGGTGCGCCAACTTTCATAAAGCAACTTCTTGGAAAACTAAAGAAAGATATCAACTCTAACACTATCATAACTGGGAACTTTAATACTCCACTCACAACCCTAGACAGATCATCAGGACAAAAAATCAGCAAGGAGATTCGGAACCTCAATGTGACTATGGACCAAATGGACTTAATTGATACCTACAGAACACTCCATCCAAAGACCACAGAATACACATTCTACTCATCACCACATGGAACATATTCTAAGATCGACCACATACTCGGTCATAAATCAAGCATAAGCAAATTTAAAAGGACTGAAATTCTACCAAGCACCTTCTCGGACCACGATGGAATAAAAATAAACATTGACACCAACAAAGTCCACCCAAAACCCACAGAGACATGGACACTAAACAGCATGATGCCAAACAACTCCTGGGTCAATGACGAAATAAAAACAGGGATCAAAAGATACCTGGAAACAAATGAAAATGAAGAAACATCTTATTACAATCTCTGGAATGCCCTGAAAGCTGTAGTAAGAGGGGAATTTATATCCCTACAAACACACATGAAGAAAATGGAAGGAACAGAAATTCACAACCTAACAAGCCACCTAAAGAAGCTGGAAAAGCAAACCACAAAAACCCTAATTTCAGCAGAAGAATCCAGATCACCAAAATAAAAGTCCAAATCCAGGACATAGAAGACAAAGAGATAATATAAAAAATCAATGAAACAAAAAGCTGGTTCTTCAAAAGGATAAACAAGATCGATGATCCCCTAGCTAGACTCACCAAGAAAAAATGAGAAAAAACCCAAATAAGCACAATGAGAAACACAAAAGATGAAGTCACATCTGACCCTGAAGAAATACAAAAGATCATTAGAGACTACTACGTACACTTGTATGGAAACAAACTTGAAAACCTTAAGGAAATGGAGGACTTTCTGACATCACACAACCTACCTAGGTTGAAACAAGAAGAAATTGAGACCCTAAATAGACCAATAACAATCAAGGAAATCGACTACATAATAAGAAAACTTCCTATAAAAAAAAGTCCTGGTCCAGATAGCTTTCCAGCAGAATTCTACAAGACATTCAAGTAGGAACTGATACCAATCCTACTGAAGGTATTCCAGGCGATTGAAAATGATGGAACTCTCCCCAAATAATTTTACGAAGCCAACATCACATTGATACCCAAGCCAGGTAAAGATCCAACAAAGAAAGAGAACTACAGGCCAATATCTTTGATGAACATAGATGCTAAAATTCTCAACAAGATCCTAGCGAACCAGATTCAGCAATACATCTAAAAATCATCCACCATGACCAAGTAGGCTACATTCCGGGGATGCAAGCTGGTTCAACATTCGTAAAACCATAAATGTTATTAAATACATCATCAGATGTCAAAACAAAAACCACATGATCATATCATTAGATGCAGAAAAAGTTTTTGATAAAATCCAGCACCCCTTCTTGATAAAAACCCATGAACATCTAGGCATACGGGGAACATACCTCAAAATAGTAAAAGCCATCTATGAGAAACCCACAGCCAGCATACTCCTCAATGGACAAAAATTGGAACCAATCCCCCTGAAAACTGGAACAAGGATGCCCACTCTCATCCCTGCTGTTCAACATAGTATTGGAAGTCCTGGCTTAAGCAATCAGAGAAGAGGAGGCAATCAGAGGTATTCAAATAGGAAAAGAGGAAGTCAAGTTATCTCTGTGCAGATGATATGATTGTGTACCTTGAAAACCCAAGAAAATCTATCAAAAGTCTCCTTACATGGATAAAGGCCTTTGGCAAAGTCTCAGGATACAAAATAAATGTACAAAAGACAATCGTATTTCTCTACACCAATAATAAACAAACAGAAACTCAAATAAAAAACACAATTCCATTCACAATAGTCACAAAAAAATGAAATACCTTGGCATCTTCCTAACCAGAGATGTGAAAGGCCTTTACAATGAAAATTACAAAACAGTGCTCAAAGAAATCAAAGCTGACACAAACAAGTGGAAAAATATGCCGTGATGATGGATCGGAAGAATCAACATTGTGAAGATGTCCATCTTACCTAAGGCAATCTACAAATTCAATGCAATACCCATTAAATTACCAACAACATTCTTCTCAGACTTAGAAAAAAAGACACAGGAATTTATATGGAAACACAATGTCCAAGAATAGCCAGAACAATCCTCAGCAAAAAAAACAAAGCAGGTGGTATCACAATACCAAACTTCAAACTTTACTATAATGATACAATCATCAAAACAGCTTGGTATTGTTATAGGAACAGGCATATAGATCAATGGAATAGAATTGAGATTCCAGAAGCAAAACCTCAATTTGTCAACCAGCTCATCTTTGACAAAGCCCCACCAACTACCACTGGGGAGAGGAGAACCTATTCAGTAAATGGTGCTGGGAAAACTGGCTGACCACATGCAGAAGATTGAAACAGGACCCCTATCTATCCCCATACACAAAGGTTAACTCCAAATGGATCAGAGACCTAAATGTAAAACCTCAAACCATAAGAACCTTAGAAAATGAAGGAAATACCCTCATGGAAATCCGAACTGGCATACAATTCCTGAACAAAACCCAAAACCCACAGCTCATAAGAGAGAAGATAGACAAGTGGGACCTTATTAAACTGACAAGCTTCTGCAAAGCCAAAGAAACCATCAAGAGAGCAGGGAGACAGCCTACAGACTGGGAGAAAGTATTTGCCAACTCTAGGTCTGACAAAGGCTTAACATCCTGGATCTACAAGGAACTGAAATGTACTGAAAAGAAGAAAACAAACAACCCCATTATAAAATGGGCAAAAAATATGAACAGACACTTCACAAAAGAAGACATCCGAGCAGCCAACAAACACATGGAGAAATGTTCAACCTCACTACTCATCAGGGAGATGCAAATCAAAACTACACTGAGATACCACCTAACTCCAGTCAGAATGGCAATTATCAACAACTCAAAATATAACACCTGCTGGAGAAGGTGTGGTGAAAAGGGAACACTTCTACACTGTTGGTGGGAGTGTAAACTAGTGCAACCTCTGAGGACAGCAGTGTGGCGATTCCTAAAAACTCTAAATACCACCTCCCATATGACCCCACAATCCCCCTACTGGGAATATATCCTGAAGAACTCAAAACACTATATAAAAAAGATACCTGCACACGTATGTTTATCACAGCATTGCTCACAATAGCAAGAACCTGAAACAACCATGCTGCCCATCAAAAGATGACTGGATTTAAAAATGTGGTACATATACATGATGGAATAGTACGCAGCCATGAAAAAGAACAAAATCATGAATTTCGCAGCAACCTGGATGAAACTAGAGTCTATAATACTGAGTGACCTCTCACAGAAACAAAGATCCGAGTATCACATGTTCTCACTCATATAATGGACCCAAACATCCAGTGCAATACTATAAGAAAATGACTGACAGTACTGGGAAACTATGGAGTGGGGAGGGAGATGGGAGTAGCAAATATCTGTCTGGGAATGGGAAAACACCTCATATCAACAGGGTGTCTGAATGAAACGTAATTGTGTACCTAACCCTTAACTGTACCCCACAACATCATAATAATAAATAAATAAATTAATTAATTAATTAAAACAAAAATTAAATGCATATATTTCTAGGGAGATTTCTCACAAACAATTTAACTCAAAGTTGGGGGGGGAGAAATGGCTATCAGTGATTTATGGTTGGACAAATGAGATTTGATGTCTTCTGTATTGGCTCTACTTATAAGACTCTTAAGGATGCCAGTAGAAATACTTGTATTTATATAAAAAAGAAATTGGCAGTAGCGAGGTACTGCCAGGGGAGGGGGAGAAAGGGACACACATCAATAAGGTACCTGATTGCAAACCAGGTGAAGTGGGGGGCAAAAGGAGGCCCAAACTTTACCTGTACGATGACCACTTGTATGCCTAGTCCTGAATTATACCCCACATCTTAAAAATTAAAAAAGGAAAAAAGAAATACTTGTATTTAAAGGGGAACTAGGTGACCTTATGAATATGTTAATTTGCTTGACTAAACCATTTCAGTATGTGTAAATATATCCAAACATGATGCTGTACTCCCTAAATATATACAATTTTATGCCACATTATTTATATGAAAATAAATATACTTGTGTTTAGTAAACCAGTGGGCATTTTAAAAACCATCCCCCACAGACATTTTCAAGTATTTGCTTTCACCACCATTGTACCCATTATCTCAGGAAAAAGAAAGCATTTGGCTTTGAGGAATGATTCACAGCAACAGCTCATAGGGGAGAACAAGACAGCTGAGTTGGTGAGCAAAAAGAGCTGAAGTCGCCCCACAGGCAATTAAGTCCCAAGACTGTGACCAAGGCATTGGAAGCAGGTCCTGCCTTTTCTGTCTTCCACACATGCCTTAAGGCTGACCAAGGGATCATTCTTAACCACTTTGTGAGTTACACTTCCCTGCTTCCCTACACTAATGGTCCCCTATTTCACAAGTATGCCTTTTTAGAGAGTGAAAAAACTATGCAGGATAGTTTGACTCAAGGCACTCTGTGGTGACAATACCAACGATCACAATCAAGGAAAATGAATTTACCCAGAGCCAGAATGTGCCAAGAATAGCAGTAGTAGTGCCTGACCCTTTTAGCATAAGTTGCAATCTTCCAAAAGTAGTTATAGTAATCAATACTTCTATTTTGGGGAATGCTGACAAGCAATGTTATAACACAAACACTACTGTCTAAATCTTTAAAAATACCTGAAAAACAAATAGATGCAGTTAACTACATGAGAATATTAAGGGGAAAAAAGCCATATAGAAACAAATAAAAGATGGAGATGGAAGAGATATAAACTATCCCAAAAGAATTTTTTCCAAAATTATATCATTAGCTTTTACTTCCCACTTATAATTTTTATGAGATATTAAGTTCTGTGTTTTGACTTACCCATTTAATTCACTTGACAAGGATTCTCTAGCTTTTAATCTTTCTGGATAGAGTTGCTCATATAGTCCCAAGTTGAAGCTATTAAACTCTTCTTGACAAATTTTCATTTTGGAGACTTCGCATTCCAGATCTTTAAGTCTGAGTTTCATCTGATCGCTTAGATTCTCTACTAATAACTTCAAGTTGTCCTGAGAGACTGCTTGTCTCTAAAACAAATTAAAAGAATATATTTAAACAATAATTACAACCTGAATAATTATGCATATGTGTATATAAACTATATGGAAATATAGTGTGAGATATATATATGTGTTATGTATATATATATATATATAATATTTAAATAGATATGGGGACCTTGCTATATATTTCCCTGGCTGATCTCAAACTCTTGGATTCAAGTAACCTTCCCACCTTGGCCTCTCAAAATGCTAAGATTACAGGCATGAGCCACAGTGTCCAGCCTAATTATTGTGCTTGTTTCCTTTGTTTTTGAGTCAGCAGTGATTCAGAGAGCAATTTCCAATATGCAAAAAAAGAAAAAGAAACTGAAGTTAAAAATATTTATCATCAATATCAACTCAATTGATAATTTAATCTGAATTAGTTTAAAAATTGAATCATTCTTCTGTTACCACTCTTGAAATTTGATAATCCAAAGATTAATAAAACTCATCTAAAATTTCAAAAATTGAATAATGTGTCTTAAGAACAAGTCAAGAGTATGGTACAATTTCTAAGTCACAATTTCTTCTTTTCCTTGTAGTCATTTTATGCCAACTAATCTTAATATTTCAATTATTTCCTATGAGAATCATTTTTTTTGCCCTTTAGTTCAATTTATTTTATATCCATTTAAAATATCATCCAACAAAGGACAATGAAGTTTACATCTGGGACAGGTATACATAACTTGAGGCATTTGTAGTCCATTGTGCCCATAGAATAACAACTTTGCTGTTGAAATTTCTTAAAACTTACCAAACTAAAACAAAAGGTTGAATGATATAAAAGTATTTTGGTATAATCCATCAATTGCCTTTTTTAAAAAAGAAAGCACATACTGTTTCCCCAGACCAGGAAATAAGCAAGAGCTACAAGTAGCAATGTGAGTTATTAAGACATTTCTCAAGTCTTCTCAAATGAGTCCAAGGTGGAGATGGAATAGGGGAGAAAATTGATAGAAAAACATTGCTATAGACACCATAACAAACAATAAATTTAGATAATTTAAAATTTTTTTAAAAAGGCAAGAAGCAGCATTTCAGCAGCAAAGTGCTCAATAAAAAGTATATCGTAGAGGGTAATACAAGAAAATTGGGGTAAGAGGAGGGCAGAAAAATAGGTCATCAGGATGGGTGAAGGCCTCAAAGGAAATATGGCGTCACTGTTCTGGGAGGAATAACACGCTCTGAATCTGGAACTGCCCAGAATAACTTTGGTTCCCTTGTATTTACATCTTTGAATACCATGATTGAGGCAATATTTCCACAATGATAGCAGTAATTAGGAGCAGATCATACTGTCACCAGCTTCTCATCAAACATAAATTTATAGCCTTCATGCACTAGTTGATGTGCTCTGCAGATGAGTTTTAAGTTGTTGATCGAGAATCATTATTCTGAAAGATCACCTTAGTTACAATATTGATGGAAATGGAAACATTTAAAGGGAGAAATAAATGCTAACTTTCTTCTAGAAAACTACAAAACAAATTACTCTAAGGAAAGTAGAGGAAATACATTCAGTGTGCATGCCCAAAATATAATTTGTAGTGAGATGAATGAAAGCATATTACAGAGGAACAAACTAACCTGTAGAAATAGACAGATTTCTTTAAATTCTTCTACTATCTCCTGTTTCTCTTTTTCTGCTGTTTCCCACTTATACTTTTCCTTTTGTTCATGCTTTATGGTATTTATTTCCATAGAACTTCTGAGGTTTGCTACCTCTTGTTCCAAATTCCCTGAACACATCTCTAGTTTTTTACAAAATTCTTGTATCATTTTCATAGATAATAACTCCTGTTAGAGAATTTGATTTTTAAAAAGTTAGTCAAGTGGTAGTTTTAAGACATGTCTACAGAATTGACATTTCTCCCAAGAAATCCCCTCTCCTGAATAGAAGTTGGCCTTAACTAGTTTCTAGTGAATAAAATATGGTGGAACTCCTGTGTGACTTCTAAGGTGAGGTTAGAAATAAAATACAGTCCATTTTCCACCTGACTTTCTTTCTCTAGGGATGCTTTTCCTTAGAATCCAGACACCATATTGCGAAGAAACCCAAGCCACCTGGTGTAATCTTGTGTACGTGTTCCAGCTGACTGCCTTGGATAAATTCCCATTCAAAAGTCATCTTCAACCACCACACATGTGAAGGAAGAAACCTTTAGATGATTCTAGTCACCAGTTTCATGTCATTCCAGCTGATGCCAAGTGGAGAAGCAATGAGATGGTGCCACTGAGCTTTGCCTAAAACTGTAGATTCTGAATGGAATAAGTGTTGTTTTGAGACATTAGCTTTGAGGTGGTTTATTATACAGCAGTAGATACATGATACAGGTATTGATACTAAATAGTGGTTGCTGCCACTAAAACAACAACAAAAATATATTACTACTAAAATATATAGGATACCTCTGGATCAGAAGGCAGATGGAAGTGGAAAAGATCTAAAGAAGAATAATTTAAACCAAAAGGCCTTCAAAGAGACAGTTAGTAGAAGCCTGATGTCCCTTGAAGAGGGTGACAGGAAGGGTTTCAAGGCCACTGAAGAAAATGACCCTGAAATCTGGAGAACAAGGCACTGTGACTACATAGCCACCAAAGGGAAAATCAACATGAGAGGTAAACTAAAGAAAGATGATTAAATACAAAGGAACCAGAATTGTCTTGGTTCAAATATTTGCTTTCCATTTGTAGCCTCTCCACATGTAAAATTGCCAAATACAGATGGCCCCTACTTAGGACAATTCAATTTACAATTTTTGATTTGTAATAGTGCAAAATAGATACACATTGAGTACAATTCTTAACTTACAATGGGCTTGCAGCTAGATAAACCCATCACAAATGGAAAATGTCATAAGTTGAAAGCCCACTTACAACTCATGATATTTTCAACTTCTGATGGGTCTATCCAAACACAGACCCATTGTAAGTCGAGGAGTGTCTGTATTGCTAAAATAAATGCCCTCTAGGTGAACATCAAATCCAAGATGCTGCCAGGTGAACATGGTCTGAAGGTGAAGCCAAGACCATGACTGTAAAACCCTTTGCTAAGATCTCAGAACCATTTAAAGTGGTGCTTCACATTCCCTTAATTTTCTTAAGAGCATAAGAATGTTAAGGCATTGCCCTACCGCAGCTTCCCAGGAAGTCCAAAGTAAAGTGCTTATCTCAAGATTTAGGAAAGTGGCTTTACTAACAGCATAAACACAAATCAAATTCACAGGAGACTTTTCAAGAGCATAATAGCAGCAATAACTTCTTACTAGCTTGGACCAAAAGAAACCAAGAGAGTAAATATGAAAAGAGTCCTTTGGCTCTCATGATTTTATAATAAAAAAATATGTTTAAAAAATACTAAGGGAAAAAGCAGACTAAGAAAACTACTTAGCTGCAAACAGGTTATTGCTTATAGAACAAAGAGCCCAGAAGGTACAGCGAAGAGCCTTGGAGGACCATTCTCATGCTTTGGTCCAAGTCCTAATCAAAGAAGTGGAAGCATGCATTAGGCTGTATATCAGAATTGGTATAGGATAGTACCACTTTCCCTCTATTGAAGGGAAGGGTCTTTGGCAGTTTAGGAGAATGATGGATGTGTGGCGGGTAGATAACTTGTCCCTTTGGGTCTTAAGTCTTTTTGTAAACCACAACCCAGGGTCATCCCCATATGGACCTGATAAAGACAGAGAGAACTTGCACTTCAAACCTGAGTCTGGTGACATATTAAGTGAGACCTTCGAATTCCAATCAGGAAAAGAAAAAAAAAAAGAAAATGTAATTATGTATAATTAAATAAAAAAGTAAAAAATAAAAATAAATGAGACTTGCAGGGTTAGTGAGTAGGAATGACTATATTTTTCAAGAAGGAGGATTATTATTAAAACATAACCAGAAGGTAGGTTTGTGCAGATTTTAAATTCATGTCCATGCATTCTTAAACATTTCATCGCCATACACAGAGACATCATCGAGATGATTGACTGGAGGCACCCAGGGCTCACCTCCACCAAAAAGGATCAAATCCACAAGTAGCTTTCCCCACCTTCATTAGAGCATCTAAGAGACAACACTGGAATTCAGCAGGGAAGTGACAGGACCCTCTGAGACACAGAAGGAAAGAGAAATGAGGCAGCCAGCCTGGCTGGGAGCAGCTCAGGGTCAAGACAGACACCCCATTGCAGAAGAAAAGGTGAGTGAGTGATCCACATTCCCACCAGGCATGCCCACAATTGTGGCCACAGGAGAGTCCCCAGCCCTCATGGACCCTGAGCCCATTATAGGGACCTGCCTGGAGCCCACAGGACTGCATTGCTCTAGAGAGGAAATTCACACTGAGTCCCATTCACCCTCTGAGACCCAAGTTGCTGCAGCACAGTGCCATTTTAAGAGCCCAATGTCCACCAGAGGACATTGTGCACTGGGTTTCAACAGCCCCTGTACCTCCATATCACTGGAGCCCCACTGGTTTTTCTCCACCCTCCCTGAGAGGGCTGTAACCTTGTGCAACAGCCAGACCCAGGTGCAGCTGGGTATCCAAAACTCAAGCCCACCCAGTGCTCTACCCCCTGCGAATAGGCGGTCCAGCCTAACAGAAAAGCCACTCTAGGAGAAAAGAAGTCTAAGTGCATGATTCCCAGAGCCAGGGAGCCACCTGAGACCACCGCCACTAACAGCAACCTCACCCCCTGCAGTCACAGTGCTGCTGTGCACTTTGAACACCTTCAGGTCATCTCACAGTCATCTCCCAAGAGCCCAGAAGCCTAAGAACAACCCTGGCCAACCCACCCAGGCGGGTGCCCTCGTGTGCCAGATAGGAGCCTGAAGAAAAGGCCACCCCACCTGCTGCTGTCACTGCTGCCATGAGGGCCCTGAGGATTAGCCCACCCCTTCCAGG
>NW_007233506.1:0-9363 GCF_000164805.1 Carlito syrichta | reverse complement strand
AATGGTAGAAGAAGAATTAGTATCACATAGAAACATTTTTGAGAGAAATGAATAAGTAAAAATGTCAGACAGAATGATGACATATTTTCATAAAATTACACTGAGTGTGCCTGCCTTTCTTTCCCTGCAGCCTCCCCTTATACCTCCTTCACCTCTTCCATCTCTGCAGCTGTGAGACAACAAGACCAACTTCTCCTTTTTCTCCTCTCAGCCTACTCAAGATGCTGACAATGAAGAGAAAGATCTTTATGATAATCCACCCCCACTGAATGAACAGTGAACATATTTTGTTTGCTTTTTAATTTTCTTTTTTTTTTGAGTTGGAGTCTCACTCTGTCACCCAGACTGGAGTACAGTGGCCACTCCCGGCCACCGCAGCCTCGACCTGCTGGGCTCCGGCAATCCTTCCACCTCCCTTCCGAGTAGCTGGAACTACAGGCACGTGCTACCACACCCGGCTAGTTTTTTTGATTTATTATACAGATGAGGTCTTGCCATGTTGCCCAGACGGGTCTCAAACCCGCGGGCTTAGGCAATCCACTCACCTCAGCCTCCCAAAGGTACGGGATTATAGGCTGAGCCACCAAGCCCGGCTTGCTTTACAATTTTCTTAGCATTTTTTAAACTGTCTTTATTGTGAGAGCCCAGTATTTAATACATATAACATACAAAATATGTGTTCAATCAATAGGTTTTGTTATTAAAAAGGCTACTGTTCAACAGCAGACTATTAGGTAAGTTTTGGAGGAATGAAAGTTATACATATATCATTGACATACATATTGTTCAAGGGTTAGCGGTACTTAAAAACTCACTAAAGATCGGATGGGAACAAGATGGCGACAGCATAGGTGAACTTGTGAGATTCTCCAAACGTGAGTTCCCCAAGACTCTTACCTCTCTTCCCCCACCCCCCAGTGCACCACCAGCCGCACTGGTGCGAGGCCCGGGAACCTTCGGTCCCATGCGGGGCCAAATATTGTGACCCCCTGCTGCTGCTGCTCCACTGCGTGCATGGGAATTTTGGGTCCCATCCCCCTCCCAGCTCCCTCCCTGG
Organism: Carlito syrichta; assembly: GCF_000164805.1. NCBI lineage: Eukaryota > Metazoa > Chordata > Mammalia > Primates > Tarsiidae > Carlito > Carlito syrichta. The sequence goes on along the minus strand of NW_007233506.1, from coordinate 8,306 downwards.
CTACATCGTCTCCAGCCCGGCACCTGGCAACAAGTCCCCCGTCACTCAGGGAGGCTCTGGGTGCCCGCCCCTCAGAGACACCAGTCCCATTCCTGGCTGAAGTACCCTGTGGGGGGCCCAGGCCCACTCTCGCTGCTCACCGCCTGCCCTTTGGAGATTTGGAGCTCTGGAACTCTGGGCCCACCCTGGCTGAGGCACTCAGCACAAGACCCCAAGTTGGGGGACCCAGACAAGCGGAGAAAAACAGATCTACATAAACTGCCTTGCCATTCTGCAGGCAGAGACTTCCATTGCCCCACCCACCTATCAACAAACTTTACCTCAGTTCCTAAGGCAACGGCGCGAAACAGGAGACAAAGCCCCACCCCTAGACTGCAATGAAAAACAAAAGGGAGAGGCCAGATTCGGAGATTAGAGAAGTAACTTTAGTCTTATTGCTTATTTTGACTTATGATTTTATCATTGTAACTGTTGGTTTTGATCACATTTGTTGTTTACCTTCTGACCTACACTGTTTCTTGACTTTATTGGCCTGTCTCTGTATAGCTATCAGTACTCTTTAGGGAATCTTGCTTATGTGTCTTTCTTCACTTCTTCCCGGCCTTGTGTCATTCTCACCTGATAGTTGGTATGTATATCTGTCTTCCCTCTTGCTCTTTGCTCTTTCTAACCCCCTATTGACCTCCCCTTCCTCCATTATTTTCCTCTTTTATACCCCCTTTTTAATCTAGGGACCAAGACTACATCCTGCTGAATGGACAGATTGCAAGGCAGAGGGAAATAGGTTCCAGTGTGCTCATACACCTGTACGTGGAGGCTAGAATCAGCATTCTGAACCACAGCTTCCCTCTCAATTAAACCTCAAAACTGCAAAAAGTACAGATTGCAGCCTATGCTACAACCTGAAAAGTGAGCAAAGCCAGAAGACCCTCATGAGGAACAGGATATTGCAGAAGAGAAATAAAAGCACCGCACCTTCCCTCAAAAACGGAATTTAAGAAGGGGAGGGAAAGGGAGGGAGAGAGAAAAATCTACACAAATGAAGAAAAACCAAAAGAAGAGTACAGGTCTCTCCCAGACCCCAGGGAGGGCAGACACTGAGAAAACTGACTTTGGAATACAAACGATGAAGAGCCCCCAGAATGAAGGGTCTCAAACTACAAACGTAGATATCAAGACAATAATGGAGAGATTAAAAGGAATTGAGGAGACACAAGAAGAAACTAGGAAGGAGCTGATATCTGAGATAACAGTAATAAAGAATACTGTGAATGAAATAAATATCAAACTGATAAGCATGGAAAGCAGAATTACCCAAGCAGAAGAAAGAATCTCAGAGCTTGAGGAGCAAAATGTAGAACTAACCCAAACTCTTAAAAACTCAGAAAATAATCTCAAAAAGACAGAACAAAACCTTCAAGAGATGAGCGATTACCTCAAGAGGCCTAATCTAAGAGTGATTGGACTACCTGAGGTAGAAAAAGAGACAGAGACCACTCTGGAACAAACTTTCCATGAGATCATTCAAGAAAACTTCCCTTATCTAATCAGTGATGCAAAAATTCAAACACAAGAGATTCAGAGAACCCCTGCAAGACAACAAATGAGAAGACCAACTCCTAGACACATAATAATTCGCCTAAATAAAGTAGGCATAAAAGAAAAAATCCTAAAGGCAGCAAGAGAAAAAGGCCAGATCACCTTCCATGGAAGACCAATCAGAAAAGCAGCAGATTTATCTACAGAAACCCTGCAGGCTAGGAGAGCTTGGAGCCCTATCTCAAAGTCCTAAAAGATAAACAATTTCAACCAAGAATAACCTACTTGGCCAAGCTAAGCTTCATCAGTGAGAGAGAATTAAAATCTTTCCCAGATATCTAATCCCTAAGAACTTATGTTGCCACCAAACCATCCCTACATGAAACACTTAAGAAAGTACTAAACACAGAAGAAAAGGAAAAAAAGAACGACGTTCTTCACAAGAGTACAGGGAAAAGAATAAAATATACATGAACCAACCCCAAAACCAAAAGAAAGACAAAAAAAAAAAAAAACCAGGTGGAAGAACAACAACTCTATGAACTCTATGATAGGGATGAACTCTCACATTTCAATAATTAGCCTGAATGTGAATGGACTAAATGCACCACTGAAAAGGCATAGAATTGCAAAATGGATAAAATATCACCAGGCAACAATATACTGCCTTCAAGAGACCCATCTCACTAGAAAGGACATACACAGACTCAAAGTAAGAGGATGGGAAACAAATTTTCAGGCGAATGGAACACAAAAGAAAGGAGGAGTCACGATCCTAATTTCAGACAAAATACCATTTAAGCTATCAAAAATTAAAAAAGATACAGAAGGCCACTACATAATGATAAAAGGTTCACTCCATCAACAAGAAATATCTATCCTAAACACATATGCCCCCGACATAGGTGTGCCAACTTTCATAAAACAACTTCTAGGAAAACTAAAGAAAGATATTGACTCTAACACCATCATAGCTGGGGACTTTAATACCCTAGTCACAACCCTAGGCAGATTATCAGGACAAAAAATCAGCAAGGAGATCCGGAACCTCAATGAGACTCTGGACCAAATGGACTTAATTGATACCTACAGAACACTCCATCCAAAGACCAGAGAATACACATTCTACTCATCACCACATGGAACATATTCTAAGATCGACCACATAATTGGACATAAATCAAGCATAAGCAAATTTTAAATTCGACCATGTACCTTCTTGGACTACAGTGGAATAAAAATAAACATTGACACCAACAAGGTCCCCCCAAAACCCACAAAGAAATAGACACTAAACAGCATGATGCTAAACAACTCCTGGGTCAATGATGAAATCAAAACAGAGATCAAAAGATACCTGGAAACAAATGAAAATGAAGAAACATCTTACCAATATCTCTGGGACGCCTTCAAAACTGTAGTAAGAGGGGAATTTATATCCCTACAAACACACATGAAGAAAATGGAAAGAACACAAATTAACAGCCTAACAAGCCACCTAAGGAAGCTGGAAAAGCAAGACCACAAAAACCCTAATTTCAGCAAAAGAATCCAGACCACCAAAAGAAAAGCCCAAATCCAGGATATAGAAGACAAAAAGATAATACAAAAAAACAATGAAACAAAAAGCTGGTTCTTCGAAAGGATAAACAAGATCAATGGTTCCTAGCTAGTCTGACTAAGAAAAGACAAGAAAAAAAACCAAAGAAGCACAATCAGAAACATAAAAGATGAAGTCACATCTGACCCTGAAGAAATACAAAAGATCATTAGAGACTACTACGTACACGTGTATGGAAACAAATTTGAAAACCTTAAGGAAATGGAGGACTTTCTGACATCACACAACCTACCTAGGTTGGAACAAGAAGAAATTGAGACCCTAAATAGACCAATAACAATCAAGGAAATCGATTATGTAATAAGAAAACTACATACAAAATAAAAGCCCTGGTCCAGATGGCTTTCCAGCAGAATTCTACCAGACATTCAAGGAGGAGCTGATACCAATCCTACTGAAGGTATTCCAGGCGATTGAAAACAATGGAACTGTCCCCAAATCATTTTATGAAGCCAACATCACATTGATACCCAAGCCAGGTTAAAATCCAACAAAGAAAGAGAACGACAGGCCAATATCTTTGATAAACATAGATGCTAAAATTCTCAACAAGATCCTAGCAAACCAGATTCAGCAATACATCTCAAAAATCATCCATCATGAGCAAGTAGGCTTCATTCCCGTGATGCAAGGCTGGTTAAATATTCGTAAAAACATAAATGTAATTAAATACATCAACAGATGTCAAAACAAAACCCACATGATTATATCATTAGATGCAGAAAAGCTTTTTATAAAATCCAGCACCCCTTCTTGATAAAAACCCTTGAACATCTAGGCATTTGGGGAACATACCTCAAAATAGTAAGAGCCGTCTACGAGAAACCCACAGCCAGCATACTCCTGAATGGCCAAAAATTGAAACCATTTCCCCTGAAACTGGAAAAAGATAAGGATGTCCACTCTCACCCCTCCTGTTCAACATAGTATTGAAAGTCCTGGCTCATGCAATCAGAGAAGAGAAGGCAATCAGCGGTATCCAAATAGGAAAAGAGGATGTCAAGTTATCTCTCTATGCTGATGATATGATTGTGTACCTTGAAAACACAAGAGAATCTGTAAAAACCTCCTTACACTGATAAAGGCCTTTGGCAAAGGCTCAGGATACAAAATGAATGTACAAAAGACAATTGCATTTCTCTACACCAATAATAAACAAACAGAAACCCAAATAAAAAACGCAATTCCATTCACAATAGCCACACAAAAAAATGAAATACCTTGGCATCTTCCTAACCAGAGATGTGAAAGACCTTTACAATGAAAACTACAAAACACTGCTCAAAGAAATCAAAGATGACACAAACAAGTGGAAAAATATCCCATGCTCTTGGATTGGAAGAATTAACATTGTGAAGATGTCCATCTTACCTAAGGCAATCTACAAATTCTATGCAATACCCATCAAATTACCAGCAACATTCTCAGACCTAGAAAAAAAAACACAGGAATTCATATGGAAACACAAACGTCCAAGAATAGCCAGAACAATCCTCAGCAAAAAAAAAAACAAAGCAAAACAAAGCAGGTGGTATCACATTACCAGACTTTAAACTTTACTATAAAGCTACAATCATCAAAATAGCTTGGTATTGGTATATTAACAGGCGTATATATCAATGGAATAGAATTGAGATTCCAGAAGCAAAACCTCAATTTCTCAACCAACTCATCTTCGACACAGCCTCCACCACCTACCACTGGGGAGAGGAGAACCTGTTCAGTAAATGGTGCTGGGAAGATTGGCTGACCACATGCAGAAGATTGAAACAGGACCCCTATCTATCCCCATGCACAAAGGTTAACTCCAAATGGATCAGAGACCTAAATGTAAAACCTCAAACCATAAGAACTTTAGAAAATGAAGGAAATACCCTCATGGAAATCGGAACTGGCATCCAATTCCTGAACAAAACCCAAAACCCACAGGTCATAAGAGAGAAGATAGACAAATGGGACCTTATTAAACTGACAAGCTTCTGCAAAGTCAAATAAACCACCACAAGAGCAGGGAGACAGCCTACAGACTGGGAAAATGTTTTTGCCAACATCAGGTCTGACAAAGGCTTAACATCCTGGATCTACAAGGAACTCAAAAGTGCTGAAAAGAAAAAAACAAGCAACCCCATTATTAAATGGGCAAAAGATATGAACAGACACTTCACAAAGGAAGACATCCGAGCAGCCAACAGACACATGAAGAAATGTTCAACCTCACTAATCATCAGGGAGATACAAATCAAAACCACGCTGAGATACCACCTAACTCTAGTCAGAATGGCAATCATCAACAACTCAAAAAATAACAGCTGCTGGAGAGGGTGTGGCGAAAAGGGAACACTTGTACACTGTTAGTGGGAGTGTAAATTAGTGCAACCTCTGTGAAAAGCATTGTGGCAATTCCTGAAAGCTCTAAGCATCAACCTCCCGTATGACCCTGCAATCCCCCTACTGGGAATATACTCTGAAGAACTCAAATCACTCTATAAGAAAGATACGTGCACACGTATGTTTATCGCAGCATTGTTCACAATAGGAAGAACCTGGAAGCAACCATGCTGCCCATCAAAAGACGACTGGATTAAAAAAATGTGGTACATATGCACGATGGAATACTACGCAGCCATAGAAAAGAACAAAATCATGAATTTCACAGCAACCTGGATGGAACTAGAGTCTGTAATACTGAGTGACCTCTCACAGAAACAAAGATCCAAGTATCACATGTTCTCACTCATATAATCGACCTTGAACATCCAATGTAATACTATAAGAAAATGACTGATGGTACTGGGAAAATATGGGGTGGGAGGGAGATGGGATTAACAATAGCAAATATCTGTCTGGGGACAGGAAAACACTTCTTATCAACAGGGTGCCTGAATGAAAATAATTGTATACCTAACCCTTAACTGTACCCCACAACATCATAATAAAAAATATTTTAAAAAAGAAAAAAAAAACTCAAAGGTTAGCTCTTACGTTATGTATTTTTACTACCAAAAAATAGTAAAATAGGAAGGCAAGAGAAAGGTTTTTGAAGTAATGGATATGTTTGTAGAATTTATTGTGGTGATAGTTTCAAGGGATGTACTTATCTCCAAATTTATCAAGTTATATATATTACATAGCTGTAGCCTTTTGTGTATCAGTCATGCCTCAATAATGTGGTTCTTCAAAGAAAGAGAAAAAATAGTTTTTATGATAACATTAATACAAAGAGACTTGCAAAATATTGCATACAGTGTAAAATTGTTTTTCATATCTATGTATGAAAATAAACAGGGCTGGGCTCGGTGGCTCAGCCGTAATCCCGCACCTTTGGGAGGCTGAGGTGAGTGGATTGCCTGAGCTCATGGGTTCAAGACCCGCCTGGGCAGCGAGACCTCATCTCTATAATAAATCAAAAAAAATAAAAAGAAATCAGCCGGGCGTGGTAGCACATGCCTGTAATTCCGGATACTTGGAAGACTGAGGTGGAAGGATTACCGGAGTCCAGCAGTTCGAGTCGGCGGTGTCCGGGAGTAGCCACTGCTCTCCAGTCTGGGCGAGAGATTGAGACTCCAACTCAAAAAAAAAAAGAAAAGAAACATGGATGGCCATATGCCAGTATGTTATCTGCAGTTATAGGTGGACAGTAGAACTACAGATTCTTTCTCATTTTCTTATTTCTATATTTTATATGAAACATTCTACAGTAGCATTTATTATTTTTACACCTACAAAATATTATTAAAACTTACTATAAAACAAGGTCAGGCATAGTGGCTTATGCCTGTAATCCCAACACTTTAGGAGGCTGTGGCAGGAGGATCACTTGAGGCCAGGAGATTGAGAACAGTCTGAGAAACATGATGAAACTGTGTCTCTACAAATTCAAAAATTAGCTTGATGTGCTGGCACGTGCCTGCATACTCCCAACTACTTAGGAGGTTGAGGCAGCAGACACCCCACGCCTGAGTTGTCGAGGCTGCGGTGAGCTGTGATCATGCCACTACACTCCAGTCTGGGCAACAGAGTGAGACACACACACACACACACACACACACACAACACAAACAAAATAAAAATAATTAGAAAACAAGTCTCTGGCCCCAATGCTAACATGGATCAGTTGTGCCTCTTTTATAAGAGAGAAATGTGGCATGACTGTGATGGAAGGAGAATGGAGTGAGCTATTTATGTCCCAGTTATCTGTAGGAAGCCATTCAGCTCTTACTTTCGGGTGGGGCAGCCCTCCATCTGGGGCAGCTAATTAGTGATGATAGCTGCAATCTGTAACTTTGCTGTTTTGCTTAAGTGAGAATCATTTCTTTTCTTTGTAAAGTGATAGTTTGTTTTAGAAACTGCACAATTCAAGATAGATAAGCCCTTTGTAAACATGATAAAAGGAAACAGAGGATGAATATGCACAATATGTGCTATCTAAAGAATTAAAGAATTTATGTAGGCTAGCAGAGAAAGAAAAGAGTTAAATCCAGTTTAAATATTTTGTTCTTAGTGGTTGAAAGAACTAAACTGCCATTTCTAAAATCTGCCATTTAAAAAATCTGTCATTTTTTAATCTTCAATTTCTCACCCTGTTGGGGAAGGTAATGATCAGGATAAGTTCTGATCTGCTTAATTTTAAGATACTCATCATGCATTCAAGTAATAATGTTGAGTATGCATTTAGATATAGAAATTACATATGTTCCATATTCTGGATTTCAAGGTTAACGACCTGGTCAGAAATGTACATTTGGGATCAAATGTAATAGAAATTATGAGCATTTTCAACAAAGAATCAGATGAGATTACCAAGAGAATGACATATTGCATGTAGATCTCTAGGACACACTTATATTGTGTCAAAGAGAATGAGAAGGAAGTAGGCTCCTGTTCATTCTCATGGAGTAGCTAGCAGAAGAAAAACAAATAGTAAACTTAAATTGATTGATACTAATTATACAAGCCAAAGAACAGAGGGGTATGAAGAAAGGAGACAAGTATACAGAGTCTCAGAGAATTGTGGAACACCGTCAATCACAAAAACATGCAAATGATATAATTATCAGTAAGGGAGGAGAGAGAAAGGAAAAAAACCCTCAAGAATCATGAACAAAAGTTTCCCAAATTATTAGAAACTGATAATCTATACAACCTG
>NW_007233505.1:0-3659 GCF_000164805.1 Carlito syrichta | reverse complement strand
TCATTTTCAACTAGATTTTTTTTTTTTTTGGAAAAAACAAACACTTTTATCAATTTGAAGTATCTTTGACAATGATAAGAATACTTGATTTTTTGATACCTGTCCATGAAACACTTCCATAGAAACCAAGCCTCATAATCTCTCCTTATCAGAATGTACCTGAGAATTGAGTTTCAATTCTGAAAGTTCAACCACAGATCCACTGCTTTTGTGGAATCTTTCTGTCACGTGTTATGATATCCTTATTATAATGACTGAGTTACTCAGCTACCATTATGTGTGTTAGATAAATTCTGATTCTTAGTTTCTATAAAAAAATTAATACATTATTAGTTAAAAAAAAGATTTCTCTAGCCAGCCCTCTTTATCTGGCAGTGCTCTGTTTTCTGACTATATCAGGTGGAAGCAGTGTGGCTATGATTTTGTATCTGTACTCTATGCCAAAATCTGCATTAGTTTCCTGTGGTTGTTATAACAGATCACTGCAAACTCAGTGACTTAAACTCAACAGAAATATATTTTTTTCACAGTTCTAGAAGGAGGAGTCTGAGATCAGTATTAATGGGCTGAAATTTCCACTCACAATAGCAAAAACACGGAACCAATCCAGATGCCCATGGACAGTAGACTGGAAAAAAGGAAAACTTGGTATATATACACTGTGGAATACTATGCAGCCAAAAATAAGAACAAAATCATGTCTTTTGCAGCAACACAGAAACTAAATGCTGCATGTTCTCACTCACTAGTAGGAACTAAATAATAGACTCACACAGCCACAAGGATAGGAACAACTCACACAGGACATTGGATAGTGGGGGAGAGGGAATAAGAACTAACAAAAAACACCTTGCTCACTACTTGTGCGATGGGGTGCAGGTTCGACTGAAAAATCAAACCTCATCTTCATGCAATATACTTAGGGAACAAATCCCCACATGTGCTTCATGATCATAAAATTTAAAAATAGACAAATAAGAAATGAAAACAGAGACACAACTAGTCAATAAAGTTTAGGAATGTATTCTCTGATGGCTAGACTGCGAAGATAACCAATGACGTGGTCATATTTGGAAATAGAAGACAGAGCTTGGAGAGGGCATGAAGGGGTCTTCTCGATTACTCCTCATGTTTTATTTATTGACCTGGGAAGTGGTTAGATGTTCTCCACATCATTATAAACGATTGTGTTTTGCCTTTTTAGTTTGTTTACTTTTTAAGATCTATGTTATAATCTACCATTTTCAAAAAGGATTTTGCAAAATGAAGGAGTTGAATTGGATACAATTCTTTCATTTCTTAAGTTTAATCTGGGTACAAGCATCATAAGTATACCAGATTTAAAGTTACTTGGAAAATATATATGTCTGGTCTGGGCTCAGATTCCAATTGAGATTCTAACTAACTCTGCTGAGTGGGCATAGAACCTTCACAGACCGAGGGAAAAAATGTTGGGGGATACAGAATATTGTATTGCTGGAAACACTGGTCTTGACTTGCAACCCAATTGGCAAATTCATCTCTTTGCAGAAAAATAGAAATATTTTTTAAAAGAGTGAATAGGAAAAGAAAGAAGTATAAATCCAACTGCATTTATTTCCTTTGAATGGTTTGCTCTTTGAGAATCAGAACTGGCTTCCATACTCATTGTTGAAAAAAAAAACCTTAAAAAATGTCTTTAGAAAAATAAAAAACACAAAATGGGCTGATTACGGTGTTGGCTCGGTTGTACTTCCTCTGGAGGCTCTAGGGAAGAATCCGTGCTTTCCTTTTAAACCTCCACTGACACTCCTTGGTTTGTGGCATCATCAAGTCAGTTTCCTCCTTCATCTTCACATCTCCTGTTCTGTTGGTGTGTACATCCATATGTAACCCTAGAGCACTCTACACTTTTTTTTGAGTTGGAGTCTCACTCTGTTGCCCAGGCTGGAGTGCAGTGGCATGCTCACGGCCACTGCAACCTCGACCTGCTGCTCAGCTAATCCTTCTGCCTCAGCCTTTCAAGTAGCTAGAACCACAGGCATGTGCCACCATGCTCAGTTGATTTTTTAAAATTTATTGTAGAGACAAGGTTTTGCCCTGTTGCTCAGGCCGGTCTTGAAGCCCTGACCTCAAGTAATCCTCTTGCCTCGGCCTCCCAAATTGCTGGTATTGCAGGCAGGAGCCACTGTGCCCAACAACACTTCTATATTACACATAACTGGTTAGAAATGGTATCTTCTTTTTACAAAGCATGATTTTTCTCTGCTTATGGAGTACACATGCATATTCTAATTTCTTTACTATTTTTTTTCTATCAGTATCTCCGGAACAATCTTGAGTAGGAACATTTTTTTCCCTTTAGGAGGCAGCCAGTGAAGAGTTTCTGTGAACCAAAACTGCTTGAGTGCAGTCACAACGGTTAACAATCAGCTGCTGTCTGTCCTTCCTTTGAAGACAATGTCCCATTATCTGCAACAGGTATCTTTCCTTTCCTAAATATGGTATCATGATAGCTTTGCCAGTGGCATATAACAATTACGTTCTTTATGCTTAGCTAAGATCTATATTTTAAGCATACAATATGGTCTGATGACACAGTAACTCTATGCTATCTTATTAGCCTCTCTCTTGGTCTAAAGAACTATATTACCTTTTATAACTCAAAGAGATTGTCATACATTTAAAATATTTGGTTTTACTACTTTACCTCAATTCCAAACCTGTGACCTTCAGGTTTTAAGCAGATCATGGAACTCAATAGAGTTAGATTGACAATTGCCATGACTTCTTTCCACATTAATCTTACTTTTATATTACTTTATGAGGGTCTGATAAAAAAATAGCAGCTTTCAAATATATCAATAACATTTTACTTCCTCGACCGAGTGGTGAGCATCTTAGTGTTTTTTTTATATTTGTATTATATCACTGTCCCTGTGCATTGCATACTTTATTTTGTGTATATAATACCTTTCACAATTTAAGTGAAATGAAACTGACACACATTTCCAAAAGGCACGTTAACTAAGCGTATTGCTGTAGGCAAAAACCCAACAACCTGTCTACACCCAACACCATCACATTTATTAGACATTCCTGAGATACAGTGCTCTGTTTGGATTCTCAGTACTGTCAGTCCTGACAGCTTAGACACTTTTTAAAAATCCTGTCAGATTTTTCTCCATGGTTTTTTTCATCTTTTCTTATGTTGATTCTTTGTTTAAACTGTTTCTTTTATGCCTCTCCTCTCATTCTTTTAAAACAACAAAAACAAAAATGAAACTCATCACAATTATGCTAGGGGAAAACTATCAGTAGACATTATTAGAGAGGTGTAAAGACCTTCTGTATAAACCTGAGGAGGGGGAGGAAAAACTTTCATGGGCTTTCCCCCCAGATAATACTGTCTCAATAACCCAAATTTCTGTTTATTTTAGTGTTCAGATAATTATGGTAGAAAAAAATCACTGTTAAGCTCTAAATGCCCATGTTGGCTATATTCTTTTTTTTTTTTTAAACATGTTAATCTTTCTAAAGAGGGTTATTTACAGACTTTGGAAAGTACATAAAATTATAAAATATGGAATTTAGTTTAAAACTATGACAATTTTTGCAAGGTATCTTTATTATGTGTATAGAATAATCTATTCAAAATTTTAATCTCTAACACCTTTTGA
>NW_007233504.1:0-7915 GCF_000164805.1 Carlito syrichta | reverse complement strand
AAATCACACAAAGGAGGGCAAACCCACACAAGCAGGATATATGTTGATGTCTAAACTAAATCACACAAGCAGGGTAAGTATTAATGACTAAACTATGCATACCTTAATATCTATGCTTTCTAAGTTAAAAGCAAGGTGATCACAAGATAAACAGCCTACAGGCCAGATGTGGCACCACTCTGCTATCCATAGAATAGCTATACTTGGTGCCACTCTGCTATCCATAGAAAATCAACCCAAAGTTCAGAGGAGACAAAGGAAATGTAGGCTTGGTTCCTTGAACACCAACCAAGAAACATAATGACTTTGTCAGCTTATGCTCTGGTTTCCTTCATCTCCTCCTTTTCCTTTTCTTTTAAGTGCAGTTTATGGACTTCTATTTGGAGCTCTTTGATGGCTTGTCCTCCTGCCTGGATGCAGACTGGGAGACAAAACAGTAAAGTCAAAATCAGCACTCTCAATGCTATTAAAGAATATACTGTAGACTATAAGCTATGTGAAGATACCAGTTGCTTAATTTTACCAAGAATATCATTAGCCACAGAGCTAGCAGGTAATAAAGGTGACCCAGCTGTAGAAATTTTTACGATATTTTGATGTAATTGAGCAATATTCCAAGAAACATTATTAAAAGACCACATTCCCAGCAAATAATTTCTAACCAGATCCCAATGCCATACAGAATCATTATAAGGCTTAGAGGTTACACAAATCCATTGGAACTCTGCATGACACCATAACATAACCCAAGTCTTTAAAGCAGCAAGCTGGTCTCCAAGAACCAGGACCATTTGTTCTAATGTGTTGAGTCGCGTCTCAATTCTGTCAGCTTCACCAATCTTACATACTACTATGTCACTCAAGTTTGGGATGTTGCAGGAACACTAGTATCTCTTATGTTCCTTGATCATGCCTGTGTTTTCACCTCTGCATTTTGATGTGACTGTTTCCTTTGCTTGGAATGTTTTTTAATGTTTTTGCATAACATTTCTCCTTCTTATCTTATGATGTCTGCTTTCCTTTTTTATTCTTGTGGATTTCTAAGGTTGACCTCACATACTTTATCACTTCCTTTGTACTGTTTTCCACATTCTCAAATTTTCTTAATTCTTTGCTTAACTATTAATTCTATTTACTAGCATGACAGCTTCATGGACATGGACAATATATTATTCGTCACTTTAGCATCGTAAATATCACCCCATTCAAAGTTTATTGAATGAATGGATCCATGCCCTCCATCTGGTTTTGATCTGTTCAGTCTCAGTGTCTTTCTATTTCTACTTCCATTCTCATTTTGCAAGGTCCTTTTTGGAAAGCAGTTCAAGAAATACTTATTAATTATGGACTATTTATAAATGTTGCTAATATACTTGTTTCCTTTTGCTGTTTTAGTTAGTATCTTATCCTAGAACATTGGGTAAGTTCTCTTAGACTGAGATCTTATAAAAGTCGGTCAAAAATACATTTTTGTAACCCTTGTGCCCTCTGCAAAAAAATAAAAATCATGGATTTTTTTTTTCTAGTAGAAATACAGGAGGTCGAAAGTATGCATTCAAAATATGCACACAAAACCAACATGAGCTTAAAAGTTTAAAAAGATATCAGCAAATTTGTCCTTGAAAATAATTTTGGTTTATGCAGAACTATTATTTCTTTAACAGAAAAATACAAGAAACTTGACTTACATTGTAAAAGTTTGAAATCTCTTTTAGGTTCTGTAATCCAGAATAGAAGATATGCAGAAAAGGATTCTGATGACTGGGTCATTTTGCGAAGTCATGTCTCCCTATCAAGCATGACAAAACTCTTGCTGGAATTAAATTCCACGTTAAGAGTTAACCCCAGTAGCACTAAATCACAGCTCAATGACTATCACAAAACGTATACAGGAGAGAATCCATATGAATGCAATGAGTGTGGAAAAGTCTTCTCCAGGAAAGCACACCTCGTTAGACATCAAAGACCCGAAAGAGGAGAGAAACACCATGGATGCAATGAATGTGGAAAAACATTCATAAAGAAGACTCAGCTTACTGAGCATCAGAGAACTCACAGAGGAGAGAAACTCCATGTATGTAATGAGTGTGAGAAAACCTTCTTCATAACGTCGAAGAAGGTACTCATGGTACATTGGTGAGCTCATACAGGAGAGAAATCATTTGGATGCAGTGAATGTGGGAAAGCCTTCAGTCAGAATTCCCAGCTCACTGGACACCAATGATATCACACTGGTTAGAAACTTTCTGGATGCAGTCTGTGTGGGAAAGTCTTTTCCAAAAGGCACATCTCACTGTACAGCAGAGGTTTCATACAGGAGAGAAGACTTATGAATGCACTGAATGTGGAAGAACCTTCTATCTATAGTCAGAGCTAACCTGATTTCAGAGAATTCATACAGAAGAAAACCTTATAAATGTAATGAGTGCAGCAAAGCCTTTAGAAGTAAGTCACATCTCATTTGACATCTGGGAACTCATACTGGAGTGAGACCTTGTTCATGCAGTGAATGTGGCTTAGCCTTTGTCCATAAGTATTCCTTATTGAACATAAGAAAATTCACACAGGAGAGAAATCTATGCCTTCATTGAAGGTGGAGAATCCTTCCTTGGGGAGTCATAACTCCTTATACAAGAATGAACTCATGCAAGGAGAAAACCCTATGAACACAGTTCTTGTGACAATATCTTCTTCAGGTACCCATCCATTATTAAACATCTATGAGCTCCTAGGAGATAAAATGTAAGTAATTGTGCTACAGCCTTTTTCTAGAAGTCAAGCCTTAGAGGCTAATTAGGAATTTGAACAGGAATAAGCCTTGCAATTGAAGTGACCCACTCAGTAACAAATTTTATCTTATATGTTACAGATTTTTATAGGAAAAAAATATTCTGACACTGGAAGGTGGAAAAATCTTTAGCTGTAATTGTTCAACCATTATATATGTCAAAGATCTCACTTGAGGAAGAAACACTATGAATGCAGAAGTTGGAGAGGACACCTTTGTGAGAAGTTAGATTTATTACACATTAGTGCAACCATATTGGGGAGAAATGCAGCTATTACTGGGAAGCTTTTGCCTGAAGATGATATCTCAATTCGTATCAATTCTCAGAGGAATAGTTAGGAAATGGTGTGTGGTATTTTTAGTTGTAAATTGTACTTCATCATGTGTCCAACATAGAAAGGCAGCTGAAAAAACAAATATAGAAAATATTTTTAGTAAAAGGTGGGAGAATTTATGATACAAAAGCAAATGCTTAAAAGTAGGAAACAAAGGAAATTCACCAAACTTACTCATGTATTGCACTTTTATACTTTGGGAGTCTTGGAAAGGCTCATTTTGTGAATTAACTCTCTTTTTTTTCTTAGTGTTGGAGTCTCACTCTGTTGCCCATGCTGAAGTTCAGTGAAACAATCACAGTCAACCAAGTGTCTACCTGCTGAGCTCCAAGATCTGGCCACCTCAGGCTTCCAAGGTGCTGGACCTATGGGTGTGCGCTGCCACGTGCAACTAATTTTTTATTTATTGTAGAGAGGAGGTCTCGCCAAGTTGTCCAGGCTAGTCTAGAACCCGCAAGCTCAGGCCATCCTTTCACCTTACCTCCAAAATTGCTGGAATTGCAGGCTGAGCCACTGTACCTGGCCAATAAATTAACTCTTAAACACCAGCTTTTGTATTACATAATGAAAGTCTATGAATACAATGTATGTGGAAGTACAACTCTGCTAGTTATTTAAGGCTGCTGTACCTAACAACCACAAATTTGTTATCTTGTAATAACAAAGTTGTTATGTTACAGTTCTGGAACTCTGCAGTTCAATTTCAGGTCAGTGGAGTCAAATTGTTAGCAGAACTCTTATTTATTTTGGAAGGCTCGGAGAAGAGTCTCTTTGCTTGCCCTTTCAGCTTCTAGAAGCTGTCCAAGTTCTGTGGTATGTGGCCTTCCATTGGCCACTCGGCTATTATATCACTCTAACACCGATTCTTCCACCTCCCTCTTTATATTTAAGGACCCTTGTGGTTACACTGGAAACATTCATGTAAACCAGGATAATCTCAGTTTTAAAATAATCTGATTAGCATACTTAATTTCATCTGCTACCTTAATTCCCCTCTATCAATGTAACATATTCCCAGGTTCTTGGGGATTCAGATATGGACATCTTTGGGAAGCCATTATTCTTCCTACAACAATATCATTAGATGTCTGAGAATTCACACTGTGATGAACTCTCACCTAACCATTAATAAACTTGGAAAAACATGTTCCCAGATAAGTAATTATCTATAATGTTTATGATCAAAATTTATTAATGCATTATCTCATAATTAGGGACTCTTAAACTGGGATAGTTTTATGTTTGCATAGTGGAATGCATTATAAATATTTGAATGAAATTATCAGCCCTGGAAAAGAACTCTTAAATAACCTAAAAGAACATGAGATTCATGATGCTTGATGTGTTTCCAAACATGTTTATCTATTCCAAAATTGTGTAGATTGATATATATTAAATATGAATGTATTTGACATTTGATGTATTTAGATGTTGACTTTTTTTTCTAGCCAGTTCCAACAATCACTTTTTCTTTAAGTGATATATATCTCCAAGTACCTTAAATATCTTTTAAAAAAATACACAAAATATATGAATGAACTTTTTCATATATTGGGAAGTGCAAATGTCTGACAGCTTTCCCTGAAAGAAACAAAACAAATGAAATGAGCAAGAATCTTCCAATCATTCTATGCTATGAGTGTCCCAGCTTCCTGCCTGGAGAAAACTTCTGCAATATAGGGAGGAAAAGCCCAAACCAGTCCCAGCTGTCTCTCTAAATTGAGACAGAGTTTAGAGTTTGAGAAATTTAACGTTGCCTAAATTTATTGGTCAGATTAATGGAGAAGAGATGTACTCTGACATAGAGAATTCTAGAGAGCTTCTCCCAAGACTTTCTGTAAGTCAAAATTCAGTACTTGTATGTGAGGAATGCTGTTATTCCCCAGGTTAGAGAAAGAACTATTAGAAATAGAAAAATCCTTGGTGCTTATAGAAGGTTGGGAATAATTTATGTCTCTATCAGCTAGACTGGAAGTGCCTCTTAACATTTGGAGAATTGGCAGTTGATAGAGTTTTGCCACAGTAGGTGGCTCATATTAATAGGAGACTAAAGGATACTTTGAAGCCTCCTCACATAGCATCCGTGCAGGACAGTAAAGGATCAAATTTTCCAAATAATTGAGAAAATCCCCAGAGCATGACCATATAATTAAAAAAATAGAAAGAAATTCATTGATCAATTTCTTCTTTTGATCTGTTCTGTCTCAGTGTTTTTCTATTTCTACTTCCTTCCTTACTTTGCAAGATTCTACTAAGAAAGCCACTCAAGGAATACTATTTATCATGGACTATTGATAATTGTTGTTCACACAGTTTTTTTCCCATTTGCTGTTTTAGTGCACTATCTTTTTTTAATTCAGCATGGGGCATATCAGTCTTTGACTGAGATGTTATAAAAGTAAGCCAAAACCATAACATTTTTGTACCTGCTGCACCCTCTGCAAGGAAAAAATCATGAATATTTCAATTGTTTTTCTTTTTCTAGAAGAAATATGTGAGGTTGAGCATATATAGTGGTACCAAGAAAAGAAAAATGAGCTTAAAATTTAGAAAGATATTAGAAAATTGTCCCTTGAAAATTATTTTGATTTATGCTAGAGTATTGTTTTTTATCACTAAGGTATAATAAGTTTGGCTGACACTGTAAAAGTTTTAAATCTCTTTTAGGTTTTGTAAACTGGAATAGATGCTATGCAGAAAAGGATTCTGAGGACTATGGTGGATATGGGAAATCATGTCTCCCTACCAAACATGAGAAAACTCTTACCAGAATTAAACACCACAGATGTGTTAAACCCAGTAACACTAAATCACAGTTCAATAACTATCATAAAACACATACAGAAGAGAAGCCATTTGAATGCAGTGAGTCTGTGAAAGCCTTCTCTAGGAAAACACAGCTTGTTAGACATCAAAGAACCAAAAGAGGAGAGAAACCCCATGGATGCAATGAATGTGGAAAACCTTCCTGAGAAAGGTTCGGCTCATTGAACATCATCAATCTCATACAGGAGACAAGCCTTATGAAAGCCCTAAATGTGGACAAGCATTTTCCCAAAAGGCATATCTCACTGTACACAAGAGTTCATACAGGAGCCAAGCCTTATAAGTGCACTGAGTGTTGAAAAACCTTTTCCCGAAAGACACATCTCAATTTGCATCAGAGTCTTCATAGAGGAGAAAAGCCTTATGAATGCATGAATGTGGAAGAATCTTCTATTTTAAGTATGAGTTTACCACACATCAGAGAATTCATAAAGGAGAGAAACCTTATGAAAGTGATGAGTGAGGCTAAGCCTTTAGAAGCAAGTCAAAACTCCATCATCTGCAAACTCATATAGGAAAGAAGCTGTATGAATGAATTGTGTGTGGGAATGCCTGTTCCCAAAAGGCATATCTCAATGTTCACCAGAAAATTCATACAGGAGAGAAGCCATCTGAATGCAGTGAGTGTAGGAATTTCTTCTCCAGGAAAGCATAGCTCATTAAACATCAAAGAATCAAAGAGGAGAGAAACCCCATGGACGTAATGAATGTGGAAAACATTCATGAGGAAGATTCACCTCATGAACATCAGAGAACTCACACAGGAGAGCAACCCCGTGAATGGAATGAGTGTGAGAAAGCCTTCTCCAGAAAGTTGCAGCTCGTGGTACATCAGCGAACTCATACAGGAGAGAAGTTGTGCAGATGCAGTGAATGTGGGAAAGACTACAGGCAGAAGTCCCAACTCACTATGCACCAGCGAACTCACACTGGACAGAAACTGTATGGATGCAGTGTATGTGGCAAAGCCTTTTTGCAAAATGCACATCTCACTGTACACCAGAGACTTCATAGAGGAGAGAAGTCTTATGATTATAATGATTACAGCATAGCGATTAGAAGCAAGTCAGAGCCAATTCAACATCTGCAAACTCATACTGGAGAGAGACCTTGTTCATGCAGTGAATGTTGTAAAGCCTTTGCCCACAAGTCAATCCTTATTGAACATAAAGGATATTTAAGGTATGTGGAGATATATATATGACACACAAAAAGGGATTGTTGGAACTGGGTACAGAAAATATTAGTCAATATTTAAATACATCATGTCAAATACATTCCATATTTTAAAATGCCTATTTATACAATTTTGGAATAGATGAACATGTTTGGAAACACCTCAAGCAACATGAATCTCATGTTTTTTAGGATATTTAAGAATTCTTAGCTGGGACTTCTCCTGAGTCTTTCCAAGATTCCCACATCTAATGATAGTCCCGTGCCTTTGGGAGGCTGAGATGAGTGGATTGCCTGAGCCCATGGGTTCGAGACCAGCCTGGGCAGCAAGACCTCATCTCTATAATAGATCAAAAAATCAGCCGAGTGTGGTAGCACATGCCTGTAATTCCAGCTACTTGGAAGGCTGAGGCGGAAGGATCGCCAGAGCCCAGCAGGTCGAGGCTGCGGTGGCCAGGAGCAGCCAATGCACTCCAGTCTGGGCAACAGATTGAGACTCTGACTCAAAAAAAAAAATACACAAAATATATCAGTGAGCTTTTTCATATATTGGGAAATAGGGAACTTCTGATAGCTTTCCCTGAAAGAAAGGAAACAAATGAAATAAGCAAGAATCTTCTAATCATTATGTATGTTATTTGATTTTTCTTTTTTGTTTGTTTTTTTTGTTTTTGGTTTTTTGTCTTTGTTTTTGTTTTTGTTTTTCGTTAATCAGTATTTTTTATTATGGTTTTGTGGGGTACAGTTAAGGGTTAGGTGTATAATTACATTTCATTCAGGCACCCTGTTG
>NW_007233503.1:5027-6994 GCF_000164805.1 Carlito syrichta | reverse complement strand
CATACTCAATCATCTGACTCAACTTGTTTGCTAACTAGCTATCTAGCTGACTCAACCAGCTGACTTAACACTTCTGTTAACTAGCTAACTACCTGACTAAACCTACTGACTTAACCCGTTTGCTAACTAGCTAGCTAGCTGTCTTAAGCACCTGACTAAATTAGAAAGCTGTTTTAACTAGTAGATATAGCTAGCTGACTTAACTACTTTGGTAGTTGAATTTACTGGCTGACAACTAGTTAGCTAGCTGACTTAACTACCTGAATGAAATATGTAGCTAACTATTTAACTAGCTAAATAACTAGCTGACAACTAATTAGCTAACTAGTTATGTAGCAGATTTAAGTAGATGTCTTAAATAGCTATCTAACTAGTGAGCTAGCAGACTTAGCTAGCTTACTTAGCTAGTCAGCTGTTTAGCTAGCAGACTTAGTTAGCTGACTTAACTAGTTGGCTAACCAGATAGCTAGCTGTTTTAATGAGTTGGTTAATGAGTTATCTCACTGTTTTAGCTAGTTGGTAAACAAGTATATTAGCTGACTTGTCTAGCTAGTTAACAAGTTAACTAGGTGAAATAACTTGTTGGCTGGCTAGTTGACCAACAAGTTAGCTGGTTTAACACTTTGGCTGACTACTCGGCCGATTTGTTAGCTGGCTTAACATGTTGGCCGATTCGTCAGCCAACTAATCAGCTGGGTCAACTAGTTGACTGACGAGTTTGCCCACTAGTTAGCTAGGTTAACTAGTTGTAATGCTGCTTTGTTGAACTAACTAGTCATCTGACTAGTTGGCAATCAATTTAGCTGTACTAACTAATTGGCTGACTAGTTAGCTGAGCTAATATATCAGCTGACAAGTTGGCCGATTAGTCGGCTGATTGGTTAGCTGACTCAGCTAGTTGGCTGGCTAGTAGGCTGACCAGTTAACTGACTTAACTAGTCGGCCTGTGAGTGAGCCAAGTGAGCTGAATTAACTAGACGGTTGGTGAGTGATCCGACTTGACAGCTGACTTAAATAGTTGACCAGTGAGTGAGTTGACTTGTCAGCTGACTTAACTAGTCAGCCAGCGAGTGAACCTACTGGTCAGCTTAATTAGGCAGCCGGCATTTGAACTCACTGGTCAGCTGAATTAAGTAAGCTGGCATGTCACTCAACATCTCAGAAGACTTAATTAGTTGACCAGCTATTGAGCCGACTGGTGAGCCAACTTAACTAGTCGGCTGGACAGTGAGCCGACAGGTGAGCTGCCTTAACTTGTCAACTGGTGAGTGAGCCAACCCATGATCTGACTTAACTAGTCAGCTGGCGAGGAACCCGATTAGTTAGCTGAGTTGTCCTGTGAGTGAGCTGATAAGTTTGTTGACCTGTTGGCTGGTGAGCGAGCTGACTAGTTTGCTGAAAGTTTGGCATGTGAGTGAGCTGACTAGTTAGCTGACCTAATGGAAAGCAAGCGAGCCCACTAGATAGTTGACCAGGTAACTGAGTTGCTAGCCGGCTAGTTAGCTAAGTAACTTGCTGATTTGACAGCTGACTTGACTAGCTAGCTGAGATAGCCGGCTAGCTAGCTGACTAGATAGCTGGCTATCTAGCTGACATAACTAGCTAGCAAACAAGCTAACTAACTCTCTAGCTAGCTGACTTAACTAGCTACCTGACTAGCAACCTGACTAGCTATCTGACTTAAATAGCTAGCTGGATAGTTAGCTGACTTAACTAGCTAACTAACTGACGTATTTAGTTGACTAGCTTGTTGGCTGTCTAGCTGGCTAGCCAGCTGACTTAACTAGCTAGCTACCTGGTTGGCTAGATGGCTAGGCAGAAGACTTTAGCTAGAGGGCTACCACCTGGCTACCAAGCCAGTATAAAAAGCCAGATGTCTGTCTGGAGAGTGGGAAAGCCAGCCAGCTTAAATAGTCAGTCCTCCTGCTGTTCAGCTGGCTTCCCAGCTAACTGACCAGCCTACAAAA
>NW_007233503.1:0-4973 GCF_000164805.1 Carlito syrichta | reverse complement strand
CATGCCAGCCACCTAGCTATTTAGCTGTCAAACCAGCTGACTTAACTGACTGACTTAACTAGATAGCCACCTGCTAGCCAGCTGCCTTAACTAGCTAGCCACCTTGCTAGCCAGCTGACTAGTGATCTCACTTAACTCGGTGATTTAACTAGCTAGTCATCTGGCAAACCAGCTGACTTAATTAGCTAGCAACCTACCTAGCCAGGTGCCTATCCAGCTGACTTAAAATGTTGATGTAACCAGCTAGCCATCTGGCTAGCAAGCTGACTTAATTAGTTTGCTACTGGTTGACTAGACTGCTAGCCAGCTCGATTAACTAGCTAGCTACCTGGCTGGCTAGCTAGCTAGGGAGTTGTCTAGCTAGGTAGCGGGCTGACAAGCTGGCTAGCCAGCTGGCAAAATTAGCCAGTCGTCTGATTGGAGAGTGGGATAGAAAGCCAGCTTAACTAGGCTGAAACCTTGCTGGTCAGCTGGCTAGTCAGCTGGCTTAATTAGCTGGCCACCTACCTGACCAGCCAGCATACCAGCTATCTTAACTTGCCAGCCACCTAGCTAGCCAGCTGGCTAGCCAGCTGACTTAACTAGACAGCCATCTGGCTAGTCAGCTGGCTAAACTAACTAGCCACCTAGCTAGTCAGCCGACTAGCCAGCTCACTTAACTTGCTGAATTTACTAGCTCGCCAGCCAGCTAGCCAGCTGACTTAATTAGCTAGCTAACTACCTAGCCATGTGGCTAGCCAGCTGACTTAACTTCCTGACTTAACCAGCTAGCCAGCTGGCTAGACAACTGACTTAACCAGCGAGATACCTAGCTAGACAGTTGGCTTGCCACTTGAATTAACTAGCTGACTTAACCAGCTCAACAGCTAGCTAGCCAGCTGCCTCAACTATCTGACATAACTAGTTAGCCAGCTGGATAGCCAGCTGACTTAACTAGCTGACAACTCCAGCTAGCCATGTGGCTAACAAGGTGACTTAACTAGCTAGCTAAGGACATATACCGCTTGCTTGCCAGATGAATTAACTACTTATGTACCTAGCTAATCAGCTGGCTAGCGAGCTGACTTAACTAGGTGACTTAACTATCTAGCTTGCTGACTACCCAGCTGACTTTACTATCTAGCTATCTAGATAGCCAGTTGTGAATCCAGATGAGTTAACTAGGTGACTTAAAAAACTAGACAGCTGAATTAACTAGCTTGGTACCTAGCCATCCAGCTGGCTAGCCAGCTGACTTAACTAGTTGACCTAACCAGCTATCCAGTTGCCACAACTGGCAGTCATAAGTAGTTAGCCAGCTGGCTACCCAGCTAACTTAACTAGCTCTCTACCTAGCTAACTAGCAGGCTGGTCAGCAGACTTAAGTAACTGACTTAATTAGCTAGCCATCTGGCTAGCCAACTATCTTAACAAGCTCGCTACCTTGCTAGCCAGCTGGCTAGCCAGCTGACTTAACTAGCTGAGTTAAATAGCTGGACTGCTTGCCAGACAGCTGAATTAATTAACTTGCTATATAGCTAGATCGCTGGCTGGCCAGATGACTTAACTAGCTAGCCATTTGACTAGCCAGTTGACTTAAGTAACAAGCAACCTAGCTAGCCAGCTGGATATCCAGCTGACTTAACTAGATGGCTTTACTAGCTAGTCAGCAGACTAGACAGCTGACTTAACTATCTAGCTACCTAGCTAGCCAGCTATCTAGCCAACTGACTTAACTAGGTGACTTAAGTAGCTTGCCAACTGGCTAGCACGCTGACCTAACTGCCTAGCTACCTAGCTAGCCAGCTGGATAGACAGCTGAATTAACTAGCTAACTAATTATGTAGCCGACTGTCTTGCCAGCGGACTTAACTACCTAGCTACCTACCTAACCAGCTGGCTAGTGAGCTGACTGAGCTAGGTTTCTTAACTAGCTGGTTAACTGGCTAGCCAGTTGAATTAACTAGCTAGCTACCCAGAGAGGCAACTGGCTAGTCAGCTGACTTAGCTTGCTGAATTTACTAGTGATAACTAACTATCTAGCTAGTCAGCTGACTTAACTAGCTGGCTTAACTAGCTTGCTACCTAGCTATCTATCTAGCTAGCCAGCTGACTTAAGTAGCTGACTTAGCTAGCTAGCTAGCTGACATAACAATCTGGCTTAACTAGCTTTTTAACTAACTAACCAGTTGAATAGCCAACTGACTTAATGAGCTGACTTAATTAGCTAGCCAGTTGGTTTCCAGCTGATTTAAATACCTGACAACCAGCTAGTCAGCTGGCCAGCCAGCTGATTTAACTAGTTGGCTATCTATATAGCAAGCTGGCTAAACTGACTTATCTAGCTGACTTAAGCTAGTAAGTTTGCTTGCCAGCTCACTTAACTAGCTAGCTACCTACCTACCCAGCAGGCTTGCCAGCTGACTTACCTAGCTGACATGAACAGCTAGCCTGCTAGCTTGCAAGCTGACTTATCTAGCTAGATACCTACCTAACCAGCTGGCTAGAGAGCTGAATAAACTAGCTGATTAACCAGCTAGCCAGTTGGCAAGTCAGTTGACTTAACTCGAAGACATCACTAGCTAGCCAGGTAGCTATCTAACTGACTAAACTAGCTAGCTACCTATCTTTCCATTTGCCTAGCCAGCTCTCTTAACTTGCTGAATTAACTAGCTACCAGCTGGCTAGCCAACTGACTTAACTACCTCATTATCTAGCTAGTCAGCTGATTAGACAGCTGACTTAATTAGCTGAATTAACTAGCTAGCTACTAGCTAGACAGCTGACTTAAATAGTTAGCTAACTAGCTTGCTACCTCGCTAGCCAGTTGACTTAAACAGTTAGCTAACTAGCTAGCTACCTAGCTAACAAGCTCACTTAAATTGTTAGCTTCCTAGCTAGCTAGCTGACTTAAGATGCTAGCTAACTAATTAGCTTACACGTTATCTAACGTGCTAGCTAGCCGACTTAGTCATCCGACTTAACTCATTAGTTAATGAGAGTCCTATTTGGGTCAAGCAGTTGACTTAACTCGTTAGCTATCTAGCTAGCTAGCCTACTCAGCCAGCTGACTCAACCCGTTTGCTAACTAGCTAGCTGACTCAATCAGCTGACTTACTAGTTAACTATCTGACTCAATCTGCTGACATAATCCATTACCTAACTAGCTAGCTAGCTGCCTTAACCAGCTGACTTAATTAGAAAGCTAGTTTAACTAGCTGAATTAGGTAGGTAATTTAACTACTTAGGTAGCTGACTTAACTGGCCGACTAAACTACTTCACTAGTTAACATAACCTGAAATTAATAGTTAGCTAACATTTTAACTAGCTGAATAACTAACTAGTTAGTTTACAGACTTAAGTACTGACTTAAATAGTTTGCTAACTAGTGAACTAGGTGACTTAGCTAGCTAGCTGTTTAGCTAGCTGCATTAGCTAGTTGACCTAACTAGTTGGCTATCAAGATAGCTAGCCGACTTCACGAGTTGGTTAATGAGTTAGCTACCTCTTTCAACTAGTTGGTAAACGAGTTATCTAACTGAAATAAGTAGTTGTTTAACGAGTTTGCTAGGTGACTTAACTTGTTGGCTTACGAGTTAGCCCACTAGTCAGCCCTGTTAACCAGTTGGATGGCTGGTGTGCTGAACTAACTAGCCAGCCGATTAGTAGGTCAACTGGTTAGCTGGCCTTACTTGTCTGCGACTAGTCAGCTGACCTCACATGTCGGCTGACAAGTTTGCCGACTAGTAGGCCAATTGGTTAGCTGAATTTACTAGTTAGCTGGCTATGGGGCTGACTGGTTAGCTGACTTAACTAGTCCACCTGCGAGTGAGCCGAGAGGTAAGCTGACTTTGCTAATTGTTCAGTGAGTGAGCCGATAGCTCAGCTGACATAACTAGTCAGCTGGTGTGTGAGCTGACTGGTCAGCTGACTTAACTAGTCGGCTGGAGAGTGAGCTGACTGGTCAGCTGACTTTAGTCAGCTGGCAAGTGAGCCGACTGGTCAGAAGACTTAAATAGTAGGTCAGTGAGTGTGCCGACCTGTGATCCAACTTAACTAGTAGACTGGTGAGTGATGGGACGGGTGAGCTGACTTAACTAGTCAGGTGGCGAAAAACCCGACTGGTGAGCTGACTTAATAAATTGGCTAGTGAGCAAGCTAACTAGCTAGCTAACCTGTTGTCCTGTGAGTGAGCCAACAAGTTAGTTGACCTGTAGGCTGGCGATTGAGCCAACTAGTTTGCTGACCAGTTGGCAGGCAAGGGAGCTGACTAGTAAGCTGACCTGATGGAAAGTAAGCAAGCTCCCTAGTTAGATGACCAGGTAGCTGAGTTGATAGCCAACTAGTAAGTGGAATAACTAGCTGATTTGCTAGTGGACTTAACTAGCTAGCTGGCTATCTAGCTGACATAACTAGACAACAAACAAGCTATCTAGCTGTCTAGCTAGCTGACTTAACTAGCTAGATACCTGGCTAGTCAGCTGGCTAGCTGACTTACCAATCTAGTTGACCAGCTAGCTAGCTGACTAGCAAGCATATAGCTAGCTGACTTAACTAGCTAGCTGAATAGATAGCAGAATTGCTAGCTGACTTAATTAGCTAGTTGGATAGCTAGCTGACTTTACTAGCTGACTAGCAAGTTGGCTGGATAGCTGGCTAGCCAGTTCACTTAAGTAGCTAACTAGATGTTTGGCTACACTGCTAGCCATCTGATTTAACTAGCTAGCCAGCTAGCGGCTGGCCAACTGGCTACCCAGTCAGCTTAATTAGGGAGTCTGCCAGCTGGACAGTAGGATAGCCAGCCAGATTAATTAGCCAGCCATCCTGCTGGTCAGCTGGCTAGCCAGCTGGCTTAACTAGCTGGCCAACTACCAGACAAGCATGCTAACCTGCTGGCTTAACTTGCCAAACATGTAGCTAGACAACTGGCTAATTGGCTGACTTAACTAGCTGACTTAACTGGATAGGAATATGGCTAGCCCGCTGGCTTAAC